>NW_028298226.1:0-5592 GCF_049724085.1 Artemia sp. Qi Xiang Cuo
ACGGGGGCGTTGTAGAATAACATGGTATTTGCTATAGCTTCCAAAGAAGTATAAGTTAAGATACTACTTAGGTGCACTGGCTCCGGGCCTAGGAGCAGACAATGCCAAGGGGCTAAAAACTGGGCAACACTGGGCTAATTTTTTTCTTGACAAAAAATGGACTGATTTGATTTATCGTCAAAGTGCCATGTGCACTTTGCTGCTACGCTGCCTATTCACAGATAAGTGATTTTAAATCAACACAGGAATTCCGTAGCCGCTTATAAACTGTCATGATGTCTCCCAAGAATGGCAGCTGAGAGCTCGGTATCACCTCATTCTTGCATTACTTTTGACTCACCACTCATCAGTTGTCTTCTGTTCAGCGCTTCCACTAACCCCAAATTTACGGGGAAATCGCGGAAATCTCTGTGTCTACCCAAAAAAATTTCTTGGGCTTAGGGAAGCCAAAACGCTTCGGCCTAGGGGTGCCAGAGATTTAAATCCGGCCCTGGGGTCAAGAATAGCTCTGAAATGTGGGTGCTTCAAAAAGGTAAGGACGATATGCTGGATGTTTCCAGAGGAACTTTCTCACAATTGTTTTAGGTTCTTGACTGATTGACTTCATGTCAAACTAATAGCCCTAAGAGAATATTGTTCTCACTTTCCATGGTTATAATGAAAAAAAGGAAGATACATTTAGATAAATAAGTCTAAATTAAAAGTACAAAATTAGAATATAAAAAGATAAGAAAAATAGTATAACATTAGACAAATGTTACGGATGAAGGATCATAGGCTGCCAAACCTAGTGTTTTTTATATCCGGGCTGTGGTGAAATGGAAAATCAAGCGGCCTCAAACGTGGCGAGGACATCATAAGGAAAGACTTATGGGGAGTAGAAACATCATGGCACTCTTCAAGGTTAATCTACTCTTACATAGGGCCTTATCTAGCCCCAGTAGAGGGGGGTTGATTGGGCAATTGCAAGAAATAAGGAGAAAGGTGCTACTTTAAGGGTCCCTATAAGGGCTTAAGATGGAACTTATGAGGACAGCAACTAGTATATTTGGAAAGAGTGTTAAGAGGCACTTCAAATCGTATGTTCACTTTTTAGCAAATGGATTAACCAAGAACACAAAAAAAATACAAATTGTATTTTGGAACATTTTAATATTTCTCATTTCTATTAGGCAGGTGTGTCACCATATTTTTACATGCTTCTAATGTGTGTGGCTGACAAAAAGGTTCCTAGCCCTTTTCTTAGCTGGGAAAGATTATGAGGAAGCAAATAGAATAAGCTACGATTCTCTGACACTAAGGCAATCCAAACAGGGTTAAATTAGATTTACAGTATTATCGGTTCGATTATCACACTTGATTTCATTGATATCGGGATTCGGTCGGTAAATGATAAATCCAAAACTCATTCTCAGTTCTATTTGTGACCCCAAAAAGCCCTTGGCCCTTGTTGTTTAATTTTCCTACTTTGCTTTATGATGATGATGATATATTTATTTAACCATAACAAAAATTTACATACAAACTTACTTACTTTATCAACTTGCTTTCAACTTACTTTAAATCAAATCTCCTTCAAAACCAACAAAACTAAAATTCATACTTACTTAATGACTTTTCTTTCAATTTTACTTTGAAATCACTAAAATTTTCTATCTTCTTCATTTCATTTTCCAAATTATTCTATAATTTCATACCCTTCATAATGAAAGAAAACCTGGACCTGGCAAAAGTAGTATTGATATAATATAAGAGAGCGCACATGTAGGAAATTACTGTGTACAATTAAAGAGAGCGCACAGGTAGGAAATTACTGTGTACAATTAAAGGAAGTGCATAGTCCCCCCAACAAGCTACAATTAAATAGAGCGCACAGGTAGGAAATTACTGTGTAAAATTAAAGGAAGCGCATAGTCCCCCCATATAGCTATACTGGTAAGTAGCGCACACTCCCCCCATATCGGTACAATATAAGGTAGCAGACAGTACTCCCATATAGCACAACATTTACAAACGCAGTGTTCCCCCATATATCTATAATATTTACAAGCGCACAGTACTCCCATATATCTATAACAGTTTCAAGCGCACACCACTCCCATATATCTATAATGATTACAAGCAGACAGTCCCCCCATATAGCTATAACGATTACAAGTAGACAGTCCCACCATATAGCTACAATGCTTACAACAAGATAGTCCCGTCAATACAAGCAGACAGTGTAATGGCCGGAATTCAACCACCGTGAAAATTCGTGCTGATCTGTGTTCAAAGTGCGTGACGTTTCCTTTGTATGAAATTGTGAAATTCTTTCTGTAATTTAATTTGTTTAATTAATTTACATAAATTAATTTATTATTAATTAATTTAATAATTACATTAATTTTTTTTACATGTATTATTAATTAATTTACGATTTTTACATTCTAAGTATCTTCCCATTGATTTTTATGAAATTTGTGTTTGATGTAGGAATCGAACGTGCGACCCGCGATTTCCTAAGGTAAAAGAACGACATGTTAATCGACTGAACCAACAAGCCATTGAACATATTATGATTTTAGAAATACATCCAATGTATTGTTTCTGGGACATTGCCCAACTGATGTTAAGCGTCACAATATCGTAGAAGGTTCATTCCATTGAACTGGAACAAGTTCAAGCACATTCGATTTATCAATTGGATTTTTGATAGGTGTTAAAAGTGACCTTGTTTCGGGGCATTTTTATGGCATCATCGTGAGAATATGCATACCACGATGATTTGAGATGCATACTAGACACACAATTTCTTATGATACTTGGGCCCCAAGTCCTACCCCTATCCCTCCACCCTCCCTCCAACCCCCCTCCATCCTCCCACCAACCCCCCCCCCCCATCACCTCCCACCTTTTTTGTAACTTTTTTTAACTTTTTCTTAACTTTTCTTAACTTTTTTAAACTTTTTTCTTAACTTTTTTTTTAACTTTTTTTATGGTCATTGTACGAGTTTTTAAGACGGTTCGTGAAAATCCCAAAGTTTTTTTCTGATTTTTTGGACACTTGCCTTAACTTTAGAGTAGTTTGTTAGAAATGCGTCGTTGATAATTAAAAAATCGGATGCTAAACTCAGACAAACAAAAGGATTGTAACACCTGATCGGCTCGTATATTTTGCATGATATTTCTAAAGTCAATTAAGATGAAGAAATGTCGGAGTGTAGGTTTTACATCACCAGCCACGTGCGAGGGAAATTTTTGGTTGGTGGGGGGGCTTAAAAGGCAAAAATGGGTGAACTACAAGAGTTTATAAGACGTTTCGTGAAATTCCCAAGGTTTCTTCTGATTTTTTTGACAATTACCATAACTTGTGAGTAGTTCGGTAGAAATGAGTCGGTGTTAATTAAAAAATCTGATTATAAACTCAGACAAACAAAAGGATTGTAACAACTGATAGGCTCGTATTTTTTGCTTGATATTTCTAAAGTCAATTAAGATGAAGGAATGTCGGAGTGTAGGTTGTACATCACCAGCCACAAGCGAGGGAAATTTTTTGTGGGTGGGGGGGCTTAAAAAGTTAAAAATGGGTGAACGACATTAGTTTATTAGACGGGTAGTTAAAATAACAATGTAGTCTTCTGATTTTGTGGACAAGTGCCTTAACTTGTGAGTAGTTCGTTAGAAATGAGTCGTTGATAATTATATAATCGTATGCTAAACCCAAACAACCAAAAGGATTTTAACGCCTGATCGTCTCCTATACTATGCATGATATTTCTAAAGACAATGAAGATGAAGAAATGTCGGTGTGGAGGTTTTACAACACCCGGCCCGTGCGAGGGACATTTTTTGTTGGTGGGGGGGGGGGCTTAACAAGGTAAAAATGGGTGAACTACAAGCGTTTATAAGCCAGGTCGTGAAAATCCCAAGGTTTTTTTATGATGTTTTGGACAATTGGCTTAACTTGTGAGTAGTTTGTTAAAAATGCGTCGCTGATAATTAAAAAATCGGATGCTAAACTCAGACAAACAAAAGGATTGTATTGCCTGATTGGCCCGTATATTATGCATGATATTTCTAAAGTCAATTCAGATGAAGAAATGTCGGAGTGTAGGTTTTACATCACCAGCCACGTGTGAGGGAAATTTTTGGTTGGTGGGGGGGGGGCTTAAAAGGCAAAAATGGGTGAAATACAATCGTTTATAAGAAAGTTCGTGAAAATTCCAAATATTTTTTCTGATTTTTTGGACAAGTGCCTTAAATTGAAAGTAGTTTGTTAGAAATGCGTCGTTGATAATTAAAAATCGTATGCTAAACTCAGAAAAACAAAAGGATTGTAACATCTGATTGGCTCGTATATCCCCCCTCCGGCGCCGGAGGGGGGCATTAAATAGTTTAATTTATGCTGACACACACATACACACAAACAGAGACGACATACACATAGCGAGGACACATGCACAGATACGACAGACACACAGAGACGACACACACATAGCTGCATTTGTCCGAAAAATCAGAAAAAACCTTGGGATTTTCACGAACCGTCTTATAAACTCATGTAGTTCACCCATTTTATGCCTTTTTGAGCCCCCCCCCCCACCAAAAAAAAATTTCCCTCGCACGTGCCTGGTGATGTAAAACCTACACTCCGACATTTCTTCTGACTTTAAAAATATCATGCAAAATATACGAGCCAATCAGATGTTACAATCCTTTTGTTTTTCTGAGTTTAGCATCAGATTTTTAATTATCAACGACGCATTTCTAACAAACTAGTCTCAAGTTAAGGCAATTGTCCAAAAAATCAGAAAAAATACTTGGGATTTTCACGAACCGTCTTATAAACTCTTGTAGTTCACCCAGTTTTGCCTTTTTAAGCCCCCTCACCAACAAAAAATTTCCCTCGCACGTGGCTGGTGATGTAAAACCTACACTCCGACATTTCTTCATCTTTATTGACTTTATAAATATCATGCAAAATATACGAGCCGATCAGGTGTTACAATCCTTTTGTTTGTTCGGGTTTAGCATCCGATTTTTTAATTATCAACGACGCATTTCTAACAAACTACTCCCAAGTTAAGGTAATTGTCCAAAAAATCAGAAGATAACCTTGGGATTTTGACGACCGGTATTATAAACTCGTGTCGGTCACCAAGTACTGACTTTTTAAGCCCCCCCACCCACAAAAAATTTCCCACGCTTGTGGCTGGTGATGTAAAAACTACACTCCGACATACCATCATCTTAATTGACTTTAAAAATATCATGCAAAATATACGAGCCGATCAGGTGTTACAATCCTTTTGTTTGTCCGAGTTTAGCATCCGATTTTTTAATTATCAACGACGCATTTCTAACAAACTACTCTCAAGTTAAGGCAATTGTCCAAAAAATCAGAAAAAAACTTGGGATTTTCACGAACCGTCTTATAAACTCGTACAATGACCATAACATAAAGTTTAAAAAAAGTTAAAAAAAGGTTAAAAAAAAGTTAAAAAAAAAGTTTAAAAAAAAGTTAAGAAAAAGTTTAAAAAAAGTTAAAAAAGGGGGGGATGGGGGGGGGGGTTGGTGGGAGGATGGAGGGGGGTTGGAGGGATAGGGGTA
>NW_028298227.1:0-5560 GCF_049724085.1 Artemia sp. Qi Xiang Cuo
ACACGGGTTGTTCGCGTCTAGCGCATCAAGCGTTGTGCAGCAGTGCATCTAGTGCATCAAACACGGGGTTGAAGCTTCGAACTCGCTGAAACTAGACAAAACTAGACGAAAATCTGGAAACTTGAAACTAGACGAGGACAACCCGTGTTCAAACCCGCTGAGCCTGAAAACGCGGATGCCAAACAACTCTGTTGATAAGACCATTTAAACTTTATTAATTATGGAAAGGATTTCACAAGAGACATCAGTAAAAATGACATACTCTTTTTTAAAGGAGAAATTATGTTATGGAAAGATGTTTTTGAAATTCTCCTTCCACCCAAACTTAAAATTTTCTGAAATTATACTTTAGAAGCTTTTAAAATATTTTTAAAGTACTAAAAGATAGAGTGCTAAAAACATCAGAATTGACTTCAGAGGAACCATTATATCACGGGAAGAGGTTTTTGAAATCACCCTTCCCCCCAAACTGAAAATTTCCTAAAATTCTACTTTAGAAGCTTTTAAAATATTTCTAAGTACTAAAAAATACAGTGCTAAAAACATCAGAATAGACTTCAGAGGACACATTATATCACGGGAAGAGGTTTTTGAAATCCCCCCTCCCCCCAAACTCAAAAATTTTTCAAAATTCTACTTTAGAAGCTTTTAAAATATTTTAAATATTTCCAAATCGCTACGACATAGAGCGCTACAGACAGAATCAACTTTAGAGGACAATTTATGTCATGGGAAGAAGTTTTTGAAATCCCCCTTCCCCCCAAACTCAAAATTTTCCAAAATTCTACTTTAGAAGCTTTTTTAATAATTCTAAAGCATTAATAGATAGAGTGCTAAAAACATCAGAATTGACTTCAGAAGACATATTATATCACAGGAAGATGTTTTTGAAATCTCCCTTCCCCCCAAACTCAAAATTTTCTAAAATTCTACTTTAGAAGCTTTTAAAATATTTCTAAAGAACTAAAAGATACAGTGCTAAAAACATCAGAATCAACTTCAGAGGACACATTATATCACAGGAAGATGTTTTTGAAATCCCCCTTCCCCCCAAACTCAAAATTTTCCAAAATTCTACTTTAGAAGCTTTTTAAATATTTCTAAAGCACTAATAGATAGAGTGCTGAAAACATCAGAATCGACTTCAGAGGACAAATATTGTTACGGGAAGATGTTTTTTAAATCCCCCTTCCCCCCAAACTCAAAATTTTCCAAAATTCTACTTTAGAAGCTTTTTAAATATTTCCAAAGCACTAATAGATAGAGCGCTTCAAGTATCGGAATCGACTTCAGAGGACAAATTATGTTATGGGAAGATGTTTTTGAAATCCCCCAATCTCAAAATTTTACTTTTGAAGTTTTTTTTAAATATTTCTAAAGCGCTAAGACATAGAGCGCTACAAACATCAGAATCAACTGTAGAGGATAAATTATGTTATGGGGAGATGTTTTTGAAATCCCCCCAAACTCAAAATTTTCTAAAATTCTACTTTAGGAGCTTTTTAAATATTTCTAAAGCACTAAGTTATAGAGCGCTAAAAACATCAGAATCAACTTCAGAGGACACGTTATATCACAGGAAGAGGTTTTTAAAATCCCCCATCCCCCCAAACTCAAAATTTTCAAAAATTTTACTTTAGAAGCTTTTTTAAATATTTCTAAAGCTCTAAGAAATAGAGTGCTAAAAACATCAGAATCAACTTCAGAGGACACGTTATATCACAGGAAGAGGTTTTTAAAATCCCCCTTCCCCCCAAACTCAAAATTTTCTAAAATTCTACTTTAGGAGATTTTTAAATATTTCTAAAGCACTAAGACATAGAGTGCTGAAAACATCAGAATCAACTTCAGAGGACAAATATTGTTACGGGAAGATGTTTTTGAAATCCCCCTTCCCCCCAAACTCAAAATTTTCCAAAATTCTACTTTAGAAGCTTTTTAAATATTTCCAAAGCACTAATAGATAGAGCGCTTCAAATATCGTAATCAACTTCAGAGGACAAATTATGTTATGGGAAGATGTTTCTGAAATCCCCCTTCCCCCAAACTCAAAATTTTCGAAAATTTTACTTTCAAAGTTTTTTTTAAATATTTCTAAAGCGCTAAGACATAGAGCGCTACAAACATCAGAATCAACTTTAGAGGATAAATTATGTTATGGGGAGATGTTTTTGAAATCCCCCCAAACTCAAAATTTTCTAAAATTCTACTTTAGGAGCTTTTTAAATATTTCTAAAGCACTAAGACATAGAGCGCTAAAAACATCAGAATCGACTTCAGAGGACACGTTATATCATGGGAAGAGGTTTTTAAAATCCCCCAACCCCCCAAACTCAAAATTTTCCAAATTTTTACTTTAGAAGCTTTTTTAAATATTTCTAAAGCACTAAGACATAGAGCGCTAAAAACATCAGAATCGACTTCAGAGGACATGTTATATCATGGAAAGAGGTTTTTAAAATCCCCCTACCCCCCAAACTCAAAATTTTCCAAATTTTTACTTTATGAGCTTTTTTAAATATTTCTAAATCTCTAAGAACTAGAGCTCTACAAACATCAGAATCAACCGTAGAGGACATTATATTATGGGAAGAGGTATTTTGATTGCCACTTCCCCCCAAACTCAAAATTTTCAAAAACTCTACTTTAGGAGCTTTTTAAATATTTCTAAAACTCTAATAGATAGAGAGTTAAATACATCAGAATAAACTTCAGATGACACGTTATATCATGGGAAGATGTTCTTAAAATTCCCCTCCCCCAAACTCAAAATTTTGCTTTCAAAGCTTTTTTAAATATTTCTAAAGCGCTAAGACATAGAGCGCTACAAACATCAGAATCAACTTTAGAGGATAAATTATGTTATGGGAAGATATGTTTGAAATCCCCCTTCCCCCCAAACTCAAAATTTTCCAAAATTCTACTTTAGGAGCTTTTTAAATATTTCTAAAGCACTAATAGATAGAGTGATAAAAACATCAGAATCTACTTCAGAGGACACGTTATATCACAGGAAGAGGTTTTTAAAATCCCCCAACCCCCCAAACTCAAAATTTTCCAAATTTTTAGTTTAGTAGCTTTTTTAAATATTTCTAAAGCACTAAGACATAGAGTGCTAAAAACATCATAATCGACTTCAGAGGACACGTTATATCACGGGAAGAGGTTTTTAAAATCCCCCATCCCCCCAAACTCAAAATTTTCCAAAATTTTTCTTTCGAATCTTTTTTAAATATTTCTAAAGTACTAAGACATATAGCGCTAAAAACATCATAATTGACTTCAGAGGATTCGTTATATCACGGGAAGAGGTTTTTAAAATCCTCCTACCCCCCAAACTCAAAATTTTCCAAATTTTTACTTTAGAAGCTTTTTTAAATATTTCTAAAGCGCTAAGAAATAGAGCGCTACAAACATCAGAGCCTTTTTTGAAGCTTCTACGACAACACTTTCTATAAAAATCTTATATGCCCCCAGGGCACAACTTAACCCCTCGGCCTGATTGCTTTGGGGGAGTGTCCCCTTCAAAAACATAATTTCTATCTGGAAAACAACTACGCTGAACAAAATGGTTATCTCAAAATTTTGATTGGATGTTTTTGGGTAAATGGATGGCGTGGAAGGGGTTTTAGTTGCCTTTCAATCACTTTCCACTATTAAAAAGGGCACCAGCCACTCCAATTTCCAATTGAATGAGCTTTTTTCGAGGTTTCTACGGCAGCTCCTTTGAAATGAAGTGCCCTGGTCTAGGACAAATAAATAATACATTGTGGCAACATCGTTCTTTACTTAGGCAGCGCAATTGTGATGCCTATGATTAATTTGAAGACAGGGTATGTCTAAAAGTATGTTTTTGTCTGATTTCTGTCGTATACTCTGCCATAATGGCAAAACTTATAGCTAAAATTAGCTTATCTATGCAAAGCTACGCTTCCATTATATCATAGGCAGCCCAATAGCGCTGCCTAAGTAGAGAACGATGTGGTTACAATGTGTTGCTTATTTTTTAGATCAAGACACTTTGTAGAGAAGGAGTTGTCGTAGAAGCCTCAAAAGGGTGCAATAAATTGGAAAGTGATGGGGCTAGTGCCATTTTTAATAGTCAAATGGGATTGGAGGGTAGCTATCACCCCCCACACCCATCATTCCCTAAGCACATCCAGTCATCATTTTGAGACAGCCGATTCGTTAAGTGTTGCTGACAGGTCTGGCAAAATTGAGTCATTAGGGATGAACCCTCTCCCCCCTCTAGCCCTTAGGGCAAGGGCTGTAAAGTTACACCCTTGGGCATATAAGGTTCTGAATGAAAATGTGGTCGTATAAGCTTCGGAATGGGCTTATTGGATGTATAACCATAAGTTCTTGTGTACTTTATAAGACTCAAAGTGATCAGAGGGCAGCTTCCCCCCCCCCCCACGTCTTATTTTCCATAAATATATATAAAAGGAAATTTGAGATAGCCATGTTATTGAAATTTTCCCAAATATCATATAACAAGGTTTTTGGGGTTGAAATAAACCCCCAGAGGATGGGGGCAAGGCTTTTAAATTATTGCCTGGGAGCATTTAAGGTTTTATGGAAATGATAGTTGTATAAATTTTAGAGGAGGCTCATTTGGCTGTAAATTGGAAGTTCTAGTTCCCTTTTAAGAGTCAAAAGTGACGATGAAGGGCAACCATAAGGTTTTTATAGAATGGGTAGTCGTATAAATCTCTGATGGTGCTTATTTGATTTGAAATCGGAAGTTATAGTGCTCTTTTTTAGGGTTGAAAATTATTTGAGAGCCTCCAGCCCCCCCCCACACTCTTCAGGTCCTAAATACCTCCCATAAAAATTTGCCGGCCGCAATTTTTTTTCATAGTAGGTGACGTGGACGGAAATTATGTGTGTGCGGACGGACCCCTCCTCCACAGTTCTCACGGCACGGGTGGTGAGCTATGCCCAGTGGGCATCTCAGATTTTTATAGAAAGGGTGGACGTCTATAATTTGTGGGGGGACTCATTGGATTAGTAATTACAAGTTTCTGTGCCCTTTTTAAGAGTCAAAGTTTGGTAATTATGCGTTTGGGGATGTCAACCCCCTCCCCCTGGAGGCCTCAGGGCAAGGACTGAAAGTTAGGCAATTTCTTCATTGCTAACAAATGGTATATGTTATTGAGGAAAGATATGCCTGTTTGACTTCTACTTTCCCAAAATACGAATGGTATTAAGACGAGTCTTTCAGGCAATGTTGAGGAGAGTGTTGAACTAAATCAGAACATGTTATGTGATGGGTTGTCAAAAGGGTGTCAATATTTGTAAGCTACTACTACTAAAACTACTGCTGGATATACTTCTACCACAACTACTACTATCACCACCACTACTATCACTAAAACTACTACTTCTGTAGTGAGTACATCTGAGGCTGAGGATATTGAAATAAATATCTAAGGAAACGTTGAGGAGAAACTTAAACTAAATCAAAACATTCTATGTTTATACAGATTGTTGATCCAGGCATATGAGCAAAACTTTTGGAACGGCTTTTCCTATGAAGAGGAAACTTCAGGGGCATCAT
>NW_028298228.1:0-5544 GCF_049724085.1 Artemia sp. Qi Xiang Cuo
AAGCTGTACGAAAAATGTGGTTCCAGCCCGCTCTCTAGGGCTATAATGAAGGAGAAGTTGAGATAGCTGGGACACTTTCTACAGATGAAAAACTGCCAAAGATCGTCCTTTTTGGCAAACTAACTTAGGCCAACCAAAAAGCAGGTAGTTCCCGCATTGGATGGAAGGAGTTCGTAAGGAAGAATTTAAGAGAAATGAGGACTTCTCGGGACGGTCTAAAGAGGGAGTCTTTAAACAGATTGGGATGGAGGAGGAGCGTGTATTAGCCTCAGGCGGTTTAGTACTGCAGTGAGTTGTAGTAGCATATACCCAGTCGTGAGGGTAGAGTAAAGTTTTCAAATTGAACAGAAATTCTAAGAAAAAGCTGCACGATGCAATAAAACACGTCACAAGCTAAAGGACCATTGTCACAGGATGCGAACTTTGTGCACGTCTATGAATTTTGTGATTTGGACCGAATACTTGATGATTCGAATACAAGTTGATCGAGGTATCTACCTTGTATGTGAAATTTTGTGCCTTACAGAAACCAAGCCGATAAAGTCTACTTACATATTTTTTCTGCCGAAGATTTCAATTGACTCTTAACTTTGTATATTCATAAGGCCATCTTGAAATTAAGGATCCATGTCGGAAAATGACAAAAAAGAAAACTGGATACTACACGAAATTTATTAAAAACAAAAAAAAAACACTTTCTCTTTATTGGAAAACTAAGGTGAACACGAAAGTTTTGAACACTTCTCTTCCTTCAGGAGGACATATATTAAAATCGGAACGATACAGTGAAGATTAGCATGGCTCCTGCGCAAGGATGATACTGAAAATCGTGAAGCGTTCCATATTTTTATTTCAGAGCCGTCCTAGTCGAGTGGTTAGCGCGCAGGACTTGAGGCCCTTTGTCCTAGAGGACTGAGGTTCGAGTCCTGACTGCGCTGGCTATTTGGTTTGAACGCGGGTCAGTAACGTGACTCTGTAGCCTCAGCTAGAGTCGACCCAGCTCTAAATGAATACCTGGAGGAATCCAGGTGAGCGAAAGCACAGGATGGCTGTCCCTCATTTTACTTCCTGGCCAAAGGGATGAAACGGAGAATTTCAAGCAATTCCACTTTTACATTACTGGGTTAAATGCGAAATGGTTTCAAAATATTGAAGAGGAGAATTTTAAGAAAACAATTTCAAACGTCACCAGTCGACACAACAGGGACGGTAACGATTTAGGGTGTATCTGAACCAGGGATGGGGAAACTTGCTTTAATGATATTATGCAATCAAGTAGTGTTTATTCAACATCCAGACTGTATTCAAAAACTGACTACAAAAGTACAATTGTACTTTGTGAAAATATGTTTCTCTTCATATACATTGGGAAAATTTTGAATTATGGGTTTACACTGGTATTACACTGGGTTTTGATTATAATTAAATAGAAACACAAGTTTTCTTAACTGAAAGTAAGGAGCGACATTAAATCATAGCACGCACAGAAATAGTTACTTATCTTACTGAGGCGGTCCCAGCCTCCCCGCCTCTCGCATGACTATTCGTTTTTTTTTTTTTTTTAAAATAAAATGTTTATTTAAGAGACAACATAACGCGAAACTATCGAGGCGGTGTGGATGGCCCCGCGCTTTTAATATACGTACTCATTTCTGTTCGGTTTAAGATTTAATGTCGCTCCTTACTTTCTATTAAAAAAAACTTAGTTTTTTTTATATTTAAGTTATAAAAATTTTTTGATTAATGCAGATTTGATTTTGTATCACCGTACAGGAATAATTAAAAAGAAATTCGCATATTAATTTTCCGTTTTTTGGCTAAATTGATTTCTCGAAATTGTGTTCTTACGTAACTTACGTAAAGAGTTTCTATTTTCGTAGGTTTTTATTACCTATATTATTGAGTTTGTTCCCTCGTCATGACCTTGCCCTGCATGTTATAGTTCGAATTTTGTGATAATCACACCGGCATTTTAATTATAATAGAGAGCTCTTTTTAAATTAATAAAAAAAACTTAAGATTAAAGAGCAAGTTTTTGACTTGGGGGCAACCCCTCTCATATACGGAATAATTTCTGTTCGCTTTAAGTTTTAATATTGGTCCTTACTTTAAGTTAAAAAAAACTTGTTTTTTTATTTAATTAAATAAAAAAAACAAAGTTTTTTAAACTGAAAGTAAGGAACGACATTAAAACTCAAAACGAACAGAAATTATTCCGTATATGAAAGGGACTGTCCTCTCCTCAACGCCTCGCTCTTTACGCTAAAGTTTGACTCTGTCTCACAACTTTATTTTTTAAAACAATAAAAAACTTTAGCGTAAAGAGCGAGGCGTTGAGGAGAGGACGGTCCCTTTCATATACGAAATAATTTCTGTTCGTTTTAAGTTTTAATGTCGCTCCTTACTTTCAGTTTCAAAAACTTGTTTTTTTTATTTAATTTCTGATCGTTTTTTAGTTAATGCAGCTTTTATTTTGGCTCGCAGTCATTGAATACGTAAACAAAATTTGCATAAAAATTTTACTTTTCTTTTGCTAAATGGCTGTCTCTAAATTTGATTCTGACATACGTTATAATTTCTGTTCTTTTTAAGTTCTAATATTCATTCTTAAATGTCAGTTTAAAAAACTTGTTTTTTTTTTATTTAATTTCTGATCGTTTTTTAAATAATGCTTGGAAATCTGGCGCCCCCTTCATAGAAATGTACTTTACCCAAAGGAACATCCTCCACGGACCGATTCTCCCGATTACCGCCCTCCGCTCGCCCCCCCGCCAGAAGCAGTCCTTCCTGAAAATGGTTGTATACTTCCCCATACCCAATAAATAATGCTGGCAAGTCCGGCGCCCCCTTCCTGGCGAGTTCCCTTCCCCCATGACAACTTCCGTCATGAACAGATCCTCCAACATAACCCCCGACCCACCCTTCCCTCCCACTAGCAGAAAAAAAACCTCCTGAAAATTTCTGTATACTTCCGAATAACCAATACTATATGTTAACATTGGGTAAAGTTCATATCTTTTAGCCCTCCCTCTGGGTACTGTCGGGCGATTAAGTCATCCTCAAAAGACACTATTTATCATATTTTCGACCATGCTGAACAAAATGGCTATCTCAAAATTTTGATCGGGTGACTTTGGTAAAAAAATAAGCGTGAGAGGGGGCCTAGTTGCCCTCCATTTTTTGGTCAATTAAAAAGGGCACTAGAACCTTCAATTTCCGTTCCAATGAGCCCTCCCACGATATTCTGGGACGACTGGGTCGATACGATCACCCCTGGGAAAAAAATAAAAAAAAAACAAATAAATAAATAAACATACACCCGTGACCTTACTTCTGGCAAAAAATGCAAAATTCCACATTTTTGTACATATGAGCTTGAAAACACTGAAATAGGGTTTTCTGATGCTCTGAATCTAATGGTGTGATTCTTATTAAGGTTCTATGACCTTTAGGGATCGTTTCCCCCTTTTTTCGAAAATCAGGCAAATTTTCTCAGGCGCGTAACTTTTGATGGGTAAGCTCTAAATTTGATGAAAGTTATATATTTGAAATCAGCATTGAAATCTGATTCTTTTGATATATCTATTGGTATCAAAAACCCGTTTTCTAGAGTTTCCGTTACCATTGAGCCGGGTCGCTCCTTACTTACAGTTCGTTACCACGAACTGTTTGATTTCTGATCGTTTTTTAAATAATGCTGGGAAATCCGGCGCCCTCCTTCATAGAAATGTCCCGTCCCGACAGTAAACAGTATCCATGGAAAGGGTCGGGCCCTTCAGCCCCACCCCCCCCCCCTACTAGAAAAAAAATTCCTCCTTAAAACGCCTGGATACTTCCCAATAACCAAGACTATATGTAAACAATGGGCAAAGTTTATAACTTGCAGCCCTTCCCCTGGGAACTGTGGGCGATTAAGTCATCCTCAAAGACCCCATTAATTAGATTTTCGACTATGCTGAACAAAATGGCTATCTCAAAATTTTGATTGGGGGACTTCGGGAAAAAAATGAGCGTGAGAGGGGGCCAAGTTGCCCTCCAATTTTTTTGTCACTTAAAAAGGGCACTATAACATTTAATTTCCGTTCGAATGAGCCCTCTCAAGATATTCTAGGAATACTGGATCGATGCGATCACCCCTGGGGAAATAAAAAAACAAAACAAAAACAAATAAACACGCATCCGTAATCTTTCTTGTGGCAAAAAATACAAAAGTCCGCATTGTTTCAGATAGGAGCTTGAAACTTCTATAGTAGGGTTCTCTGATACGCTGAATCTGATGGTGTAATTTTCATTAAAGTTCTATGACTTTTAGGGGTTGTTTCTCTCTTTTTCCGAAAATAACGCAAATTTTCTCAGGCGTATAGGTTCCATCACATTGAATTTCGGCTTTTCGTTCTCCCCTTTACACTGAACTTCGTAAGCCTTCCGTAAGACTCATAACCCTCCGTAAGACCTTACGTTAACGTATCCGTAAGTCAAAACGCAATGCTAGAGGTCTGACGGAAGAATCTGAAAGTATAGGTGCTTTCACATTGCTACGTCATGCCTTTCACACTGCCTTATGCGTCTTATGTAACCTTTCACATCAAGAAGTTACGTTATGTTTTGGTCGTTATGTTCTCTTACGTTCGACGTAACGTAGGATTTTTTACATAGCATAACGAACATAGAAAATAGAGTCGGGCTCTATTTTTACGATACGTTACGCAAAAGTTTCAAGCTTTGTGGGATAAATGGACTCCCTTGATGAAAAAATAATTGACTTTGTCAAACAACGTCCTTTTTTGTACGATAAAAAGCAGATGGACTATAAGGACTCTGCAAAGAAGCTAAACGCTTGGTCTTCATTTGTTGAGAAAATCAACAAAGAATGTGGAAGAACTTTTCTTGGTAAGTTTCTTTGCTACTTTTCATAGGCAAAACTGGTTTAAGAAATGCTTTTGGGGGAGGTAGAAACCCCAGTTTTATGACTGGTTGCCACCTACATAATGTTCGTTTTCCTTTCATTTCCTTTGTTTCAGTATCTACATAGGCTAGTACTCTTTGTACCTTTAAAGCCTAGTAAAAGAGCCTTGGAAGGTGATTACATCATAGCTCAAAGTTATTATGGTGGTAAAGGTGCAGTGTAGCTCCCCCTGTAGTATAGGGTGCAGAGGCCCTACAAATAGAACTGCAATATACAGTAAGAAGTCTGTTGTTTGCATTCTGCTTCTACTGGATGTTTGCTGCAATCTGTGCAACTTTACAACCCAATTGATTGAATAATATACCCTTAGAAATAAGCTGTTTTTATCAGGGGAGCTACACTGCACCTTTACCAAAGTTATTATGGTGGTAAAGGTGCAGTGTGCCCCCACTGTAGTATAGGGTGCAGAGGCCCTACAAATAGAACTGCAATATACAGTAAGAAGTGTGTTGTTTGCATTCTGCTTCTACTGGATGTTTGCTGCAATCTGTGCAACTTTACAACCCAATTGATTGAATAATATACCCTTAGAAATAAGCTGTTTTTATCAGGGGGAGCTACACTGCACCTTTACCAAA
>NW_028298229.1:0-5531 GCF_049724085.1 Artemia sp. Qi Xiang Cuo
ATTGCAAGTCTAGAAGTCAATTAAAAAAAAAAAAAGACAAAAATTTAGCATTGAGCAAAAATACATTTGTGTTTTCTTTAACATAATTACTACTATGTTAGACATCTGAATTCGTGTAAAAAATACATTTTTGTAACAAGCAAGTTTTCATTTAGTTTTATAGATGACCGGTTATAAACTGCTCATCCCTCCCTCCACTCTCCCCCCTCCTACGTCCATGCGTACGGGAAGGTATTTTTAAATTAAAAAATAAAAAGCAGTATTTTTGTTAATTAATAAAATATATGGAGAATAAATTCATTTGAAAGTCAAGTAAAACTATCAGATTTAAATAAAAAGTAGACATAAATAGAAATTTAAGAAGTCGAAAAGTTAATTAGCATGGCTCAGTCAATCCCCCCCACTATGAGATAATAAGGTCCGTTAAATAAAAAGGATAGCTAAGCTAACAATGTTATTTATTAAATAGGGTTATAAGGTAACAAATTTTATTTTTGAGGAAATGGGGGGGGTGAGGGTTTTGAACGAATTAAATTTCAGGAATAGATTATTCAATGCATACTGGTCTTTAAATTTTTTCAAAAAAACATCCCTAAAAAAAAACAACACTGATCTTGATAAAAAAAAATCACACTGTAATAAAAAGGAAGATTTTGTAACAATTAATACATTAAAAGAACCATCATTTTATTATAATCCCAAATTACCGATCGAAAGATAATCAATTTTTAAAAAACATTCACTAAAAAGGCAACTTATATTTATAAAAAAACACACCTTAAATCCAGACTGGCCTGTAATTTTTTTAAAAAAAATATCTAAAAAAAGCCACTGATCTTGATAAAAAAGGAAGCTTTTGTAACAATTAATACATTAAAAAAAAATAGGGAGGGGGTGAGGGTTTTTGAATGCATTATATATATATATGTATATATATTTAGCTCTTTAAGCTTGCAAGCTACCTACTGAGAAAAACTGAAAATAGTTTTATTTTCCTTTATTATCAAAATAAAATACTCATTGTTACAAATTTAGATTTTTTAGAATAAGAACAGATTTGTTTTTATTATTCAAGATTATCCGGTCTCTGACACTTCCTTCAGCGAGCTTCCTCTTTGTATACTCAAGCGTAAAATTGTTACTAATCATGCGGTTATGAGGATTTTGTGAAACTCAAAGTCAATTTAGTCGGAAATTATTAAAACTCTTTGGTATAACAGCCTTTTTTCTCTTTAAACTATCAGATTTCAATCAAATGTAGACATAAATAGAAATTTAGGAAGTGGAAAAGTTAATTAACATGGCTCAGTCAATCCCCGTAAGCAGCATAGATTCTAAATTGTTTTTTTTTTATTCTTCTTCTAAGACGAAAATCATCATTAGCCTACTATGATCTAAAATATCACTGAAATACATTTTCCAGCAGTACATTATAACGAGCTATAAGTAAGGAAAAAACCGAAACTCAAAAAAAAGGAAGCTTTTGTAACAATTAATACATTAAAAAAAAAATCAACATTTTATTCTAGCCCCCAAATTACCGATCGATTCTTTTTAATATAATAATGAGAATATTTTTACTCACCAGAAATTGCTTAGAATTAAGCATTTTTTCTATGTAAATGCTTTTTACAAATAATGCCTGTAATGCTATCTCGAATATAAACTATTCAAAACTGATGGAGAATCAAATATGAAACCTGAATATATACAAAAAATAATAGGCGAGTAAAAAGGGAACATCGGTTTTTTGGTTTACCACTAAAAAAAGACACTGAACTTTGAAATTGCGTAAATCCTCTTGACAAAGAGTGTAATGACCGAGTGTAATGACCTGTTTACCTACCAAAAAAACCTGTTTGGCTATATGTCTGCGCAAAATAGTACTTACTAGTCTACTAATAGAGTTGTGAGAAAGTCACACGTTAGCGTAAAGAGCGAGGCGTTGAGGAGGGGAAAGAGGAAAAGAACCCTTTTCCAAACCCTTTTGGAAAAGGGTTTCCAAAAAAACTAATCAAAACGAATATAGATTATTCGGTACTTGTGCATTATAAATAACCCACCGCTATAGACTGTACAAGGAAACCAGACAAACGGTTATTTGTTAGACAAATGGATCAAAAAGCGTGATTTCTTATTGCGTTTACAATATTTAAACTGTTGTTTTTTTTTGGGTTTAGGGAGGGAAAAAGGTACCTAGGTTAGGTTACGTATTTAATATATGCTATAATTTACCCCCACCCCCTAATATGCAAATATGTAGTCCAAATTTGTTTCTAAACTATTATATTCATCCTATTTTATTTTATTTCATTAGCAGTAACCAAACTTAACTTCTTTCGTGTATGGTGGTGGGTTATTTATAATGCACAAGTACCGATTTTTCTATAGTTAAATATTTACTTCCGCCCCCTCTCTCCCCCTCCCTATTTACACTTCAATAACGTCTCGCAGCTTCAAGAATGAATATTACTACACTAAACTATTTGGAAAAAAACATTTGGATGGCTTTAAGAACAAATGGGGTTAGATATCGTAAATTGCCGTATTTTCTGTTACAACGTTTTAAAACTTAACTAGTAAATAATACCCATAAGAAACAAACTAGTTCGGGTTATAAGGCTCCGATATATGTTTCATGAAATGGTGCATTCTCGAGGAGATTAAATATTATTTTTTTTTTTTTTTAGCGCTTTAGAAATATTTAAAAAGGCTTCGAAAGTAAAATTTTGGAAAATTTTGAGTTTGGGGGAAGATGGATTTCAAAAACATCTTCCCATAACATAATTTGTCCTCTGAAGTCGATTCCGATATTTGTAGTGCTCTATCTATTAGTGCTTTGGAAATATTTAAAAAGCTTCTAGAGTAGAATTTTACAAAATTTTGAGTTTGGAGGAAGGGGGATTTCAAAAACATCTTCCCATGACATAAATTGTCCTCTAAAGTCGATTCTGATGTTTGTAGCGCTCTATGTCTTAGCGCTTTAGAAATATTTAAAAAAGCTTCTAAAGTAAAATTTTGGAAAATTTTGAGTTTGGGGCAAAGGGGGGTTTCAAACACATCTTCCCATGACATAACTTGTCCTCTTAAGTCGATTCTGATGTTTGTAGCGCTCTGCGTCTTACCTAGACCCCAGCACCATGCCAGCGCATCAACCAAACGCCGCCAACGAGAGGCTCGGTTGACCGCCACTGAAGTGTCACAACGTTGCTGGCGCGCCGCCGGAAGAGGCGGCGGTGTTTGGTTGACTTTGAATTAATTTTGCGGCAATTCATTATTGCGTCAACCGCAAAGTCGAAGCTTTTCTTTTCTCGTGTGGTTTAAGCATTTCGATTTTCCTGATTAGAAATCAAGCAGGGCTTGCACTATTCCCAAATTTTCGGGGATTTCCCCAGAAATCTATGTGCCACCCCCAAAAAAATTTGGTCCCCAAAATCCCCGAAAATCATCCAATCATGTTGCCACCCCTAATGATTTATCTAGTGACTATCCCTGCCAAATATTACTTTGTACATCATAATTCTTCACTACTCTCTTGTACGTTAATTTTCGTCTCTTGTGTTACTTTCCATATAAACCAGACAGATATAATTGCAATATACACGGTTCTTCATATACTGACAAAAGTATCATCTTTATGAGATTAAGTAATAAAAACAAGTTTTTTTTTTAACTGAAAGTAAGGAGCGACATTCAAACTTAAAACAAACAGCAATTATACCGTATATGAAAGGGATTGTCTCCTCCTCCCCGCCTCTCTCTTGTCTTTACTTTAGCATAAAGAGCTTGGGATTGAGGAGGGGAAAGCCCCTGTCATATACGGAATACTTATTGTTCATTTTAAGGTTTACTATTACTACTTACTTCCAGCTAATGAAAATTGTTTTTTATTTAATTTCTGAACGTTTCTCAGACAATACTGCTTTTATTTTGGCTCACAGTGCTTGAAATATTAAAAAACAATTTGCATATTAGTGTTGGCAGATTTATTCTAGACATGAAGCGTCGCCCCTTTTCAATACCTTGCTCTTTGCATTAAAGCTGTTAGTGCTTTTAAAAAAGCTTCCTATTCTAATTAAAAAGCCCCCTTTTTTCAATTTTAGTAAACAGTCAAACTTTAGCATAAAGAATAAGGTATTGAGGAAGGGCAATCCTTCATATATGGCATAAATTCTGTTTGTTTTTCGAATAATGCTGCTAACTAATGCTGGTTTGATTTTGGCTCACAGTGCATTAAAAATTAAAACACAATTGGCATATTAGTTTTGGAAGATTTATTCTGGATATGAAGGGTCGCCCCTTCTCAATACCTTGCTCTTTGCGCTAAAGATGTTAGCTCTTTTAAAATAGCTTCCTATTCAAATTAAAAAGCCCCCTTTTTTCAATTTTAGTAAACAGTCAAACTTTAGCATAAAGAATAAGGTATTGAGGAAGGGCAATCCTTCATATATGGCATAAGTTCTGTTTGTTTTTCGAATAATGCTGCTAAATCTGGCTCACCCTCTATGAAATATACCCCTCCCCCTCACGGAACTCCTCCATGGAAATTTCATCCAACATAAAGTGCACCTCCCCCCGTCAAATTCCCTCCAGACAATTCTTTCCACGCTGAGAATCTCCCCTCTCTGTAAAATTGCTTGTGGACAACTCACCCTGAAAAATTCTCCTTAGTATTTTTTCGTTGGAATAAGACTTCAATCTATATATCGGTTTCTTGGCCACTCTAGAAATGCCCCCTTCCGTGGAAATTATTTCCCAGAAAACAAAACGGAAAGGAAAAAGCCCCCGGAACATCTCCAAATAAAAAGTTTGGTAAAGAGAATGTAAAACAATTAAAAAGAATTTCATGTAGTAATTCCATCAATACCCCCCAGTGTCACATGTCGCCCCGACTCGTCACTCATCTGAATCCCTCCCAAAGGACAATTATCCCCTAATAAATCCATCCCAAGCACAACTTCCCCCCTGGCTAAGGTGCATCTTTGCACTTTTCAACGTTTTATGGAGAGTCCGTAACTACACAAAGTCCATGCTAGTGTTTCAATAAACTCAACAAACTTTATGAGCACATGGACCTATAAAAATAAAAACATCTTCTCATAACATAATTTGTCCTCTAAAAACAATTTGGATTTTTTTACTGGTCTTATCTCTTGTCAAATCCTTTCCCTAAGTAATAGTTTAAATGGCTTGCTTATCAATATACCCTTAAAGCGTTATGATAACAAAGTTCTGACATCACAAACGGGTTTCATAAGCAGGTCAGCTATATAGTAAATAAGTTTAAAGAGATGAATGTTAAAGAAAATAGGATTTTGGAATATATTTTAATGAACAAGGTTAAAAGCTGAAGTTGTGTAAGGTAAGCAGTGATTTATAATTATGATAGTAATATAGGATGAAATGTGAGCTAAAACAACTAGTAATGTGCAGTAATTTACCATTATATAGAGGGGGGGGGGAGGAGTGGAGGTAGGTACTTCAAAGTACGTTCCCGTGACATACCTTAGCATGTAGATCCATCCCTGAAA
>NW_028298230.1:0-5530 GCF_049724085.1 Artemia sp. Qi Xiang Cuo
TTCTGGCCCGAATGAAAGCGAAATTACGTCACTCCACTTAGCAGCTGAAAGAGGTTTGCAAAGAAATAATAAAGAAATTTGCAAACTGCTCTTGAGTAATGGAGCTAATGTAAATGCTAAAAAAGAGGATGGAACCACTGCATTACACATTGCAACTCGTCGTGGTTTGATGGATGTTGCAAAATTATTGCTGGAATACGGTGCTGAGGTTGATTCTAAAACTAAAAGTGGTATTACACCGCTGCACTTGGGAGTGGTTTGGTATACACATCAAGAGTACGATGAGTACAGTCAAGAGTACAATGGTAATCTGGAGTTTATTGACACTCTTTTGAAATTTGGTGCTAACATTAACTCTATAGATATGTATGGCCGTAAAGCAATTCACTTTGCTTGCATACAAATAGGGATACCTGACCTTCTTACTGAGGAACATAAGATACATATGTGTGAAACGCTTTTTCCGAAAAAAGGAGCACATGTGAATTCTAAGGATATGGAGATGGAACCATATCCATGGGAAAATTTGGACCTGCAAAAATTTAGTCGACATTTACGACATCGTAAAAAAAGGAAATACAGCGATGGCAAATATAATAATGTTTTCTTCAACGCGTTTTCGAGACTTTGTTTTCGCCATTAAATAATAATAAAACCAACAAAAGAAACCGGCTTGCTGATAAAGTCAATGGTTTTTTTTTACTTCGGAAGCCATAGAGTATGAAGCTTGAATCGGATGATACGTAGAGAAACCTTGACAACCAAAATACTCCAGACTTTTAGTTCATATAACGTTTAATTTATATTGCTGTTTTTATTGAATGTAAATTGTTTTCTGTTTTCCTTCGTTATACTTATTAAAAGGAGGGCTTGGGTGCAATTTTCACTAGTACCTATATAAATACATGGGGGAAAGTATCATCAGCATTATTTATAAGTTACAGAACAAGAATTAAATAAGGTCTTTTCAAAATTTTATTACGCATAGTTAAAGTTTGATTGTGTAGATGAAGCCTTTGCCAAATTTAAAAATCTTTACTACAAGGGTAACAAAGTCCTCTTTAGCCCTGCTAAAAAAAACAGAGAGAGAGAGAAAAAAGAGAGAGAGAGAAAAAAGAGAGAGAGAGAGAGAGAGAGAGAGAGAGAGAGAGAGAGAGAGAGAGAGAGAGAGAGAGAGAGAGAGAGAGAGAGAGAGAGAGAGAAAATATATAAATATAATTATTTTAAAGAAAAAATTATAAATGAAAAAATTTTATCAATTGTAATTAACCTGTAACCAAACGAGACAAAGAATAAAATATCAGCACTATAATTGTAAAAAAAAAAAAAAACAATTTTAAATCAAAAAATGTTGTGAGAACTATAGTTCACCTGGTACTAAATGAGAGAGAAGTTCACTGGGAGGCAAGTTTCTAGCCAATGACAGAGGCTGCCGAAGAACTTTCCTGACCTCGAAGAAGAGGATGAGGTGGAGCTTTCGGTCTCTTAAAGGGCTTACGAGGTGCAGTCCCAGTAGTAACAGGAGGATCATTCCAGCCTACAATTTTCAAAAAAAGGACTATGAAACGTACTCAACATTTGTGATTTGGCTTACGCACTGGCAAGAACTTGCCTCATTAAGTTGACTGGTATATTACAAACGTAATCAAATGTACAAAACAAACACACGAGCTCACTTATGGTAATTCAAATGTTGTTACTATCACCCCCGTCCGCTCTTAAAATATACACACTGGATCGAGTGGTCTAATTTATAAACTTAAGTAACTTCAAAAATACATTTCAGTTTTTTCGGGATTACTCTATTTCTCATTATGGTCCTTGTAAAATACAGCTTTGGATAATAATATTGTCTTAGTCAGGTCTAAAGGTCTCAAAACCTAGCAAGTCCTAAGGGCTAGTCAAAAAGCCGGAAAGTCCCTTTTGCAGTTTCCGTCCCCCTTATGGAATTTATTTCTTGGACCTTAACACCTTTGATTTACTACAGCTAGGAAAGGATTTTCGACATGATTTCAGTGACTAAAAGGATAGCACTTCTGTATCCTTACTTCTTAAGTAAGGAGCGACCCGGCTCAATGGTAACCGAAACTGTAGAAAACGGAATTTTGATACCAATAGATACATCAAAAGAATCAAATTTTAATACTGATTTCAAATATATAAGTTTCATCAAGTTTAGTCCTACCTATCAAAAGTTACGCGCCTGAGAATATTTGGCTGAATTTCAAAAAAAGGGAAAAGCCCCTAAAAACTATAGAACCCTAATGAAAATCACACCATCATATTCAGCGTATCAGAGAACCTCTTTACGCTACTTTACGAGTAGCGTAAAGAGCGAGGTATTGACTAGGGGGCGAACCCCCTCATATACCTTATCATTTCTGTTCGTATTAATGTTGTTGTTTGTTTTGAAGTTTTAATGTTGCTCCTTACTTTCAGTTGAAAAAAAAACTAGTTTTTTTTCATTTAATTTCTGATAAATTTTTTAAATGATGCTGGAAAATGTGGCACCACTACATAGAAAATTCCCTTCCCCCATGGAAAGATCCTCCAATGTAAAGTTGCTGCTTAAATCCCCATATTTTTTCGAATTAGTTACCGGTGTGATGACTTCTTCAAGTTTTTGTAAGACAGCTTTATGAGAAGCTGCTAAACTGAGCATATCTTCAGCGTGTAGGTACTCGTAAACTGAGGTTCCAAGTATCTCTTGAGGCAGGTAGCCGTGAATCAATGTAGCTCTGGAAACAAAATGAAAAAGGAGTAATGAGGGAGGAAAGGAGTGAGGGTCACACCGGTAATAATTTCGAAAAATTATGTATATATAAGGGTCGCGCCCCCCGCGACCCTATATATATATATATATATATATATATATATATATATATATATATATATATATATATATATATATTAAACTTGTTTAATATATATATATATTAATGTAATATTTGAAATGTAAATGAAAATGTAATATTTTCTGTTCGTTTAAAGTTTCGATGTTGCTGCTGTTGCAGTTGAAATACTTGTTTTTTTATATTAAATTTCTGATCTTTTTTTAAATAATGCTGGGAAGTCCGGCGTCCTTTTCATAGAAATGTCCCTTCCCCCATGAAAACTTCCTACATGGAAAGATACTCCCACGTAACCCCCGGAGGCCCCCCCCCCTGCGTACGTCCCTGGGTGGGGGTAAATCATAGCATATGTTAAAATCGTAACCCACCCTAGGTACCGCCCCCCCCCCTAAACCCCCAAAAAACAATAGTTTAAATATTGTAAATTCAAATATCAGAGAACAAATATCACTACTCCTCTCTTCTTATTGACGCTAAAGTTTAACAAAGAAAAACCTATTACAAGGGTGAACAACAATCACGTTATTACTACTCTTAAACATTCCGACCTGGGTTAACTTTGCATAATTTTTTTAAGCAGCAACTTTGTATGCAAGAGAATTTTTAACGACAATTGGATAGGTAATATTGGATTTTATTGTGAAATTTTATTCAAAACTCCCGGGCTCTTCTTGGGAATGTTTTCCCTTTTTTGTAAATCAGACAAAATATAATTGGGCTCACCTTCTAGTCAATGCCTCTCTCTTTAAGCCAAAGATTTTTTAGTACTTTCAGAAGAGCTATTTATTCTAATTAACGGCCTTTGTGATTAAGGGTCATTTTTAAAGAATTGGAACAAAATTTTGTTTACTTATTCAATGACGGTGAACCAAAATAAAAGCTGCATTAACTAAAAAACGATCAGAAATTAAATAAAAAAAACAAGTTTTTTTGTAACAAGTTCTGTATCCTTATGTACTGTTTTTAGGCTTATGTATGATTTTACAAAAAGGGAGGTAACACCTTTTGACAGAATTGGATGAACACATAGTGTGTCTTTAGGTTTGGTTCAACATCCCCAATAATATGCCCTGAAAATTCTTATTTAATGCCCTTGGTTTTCCTTGGCACAGATGCCCTTTCGACAATCTGGATACACATAGTGTCTTCTGTTTTAGTTTACACTTACACAATACCCTACTCTGGTTTACACCATACGCTACTCTGTTCCCGAAATATTGCATCTGTGCCATGTTGAAAACTTGGATGCACTTTAGATCTTTGATTTAGTTAGTAGTAGTAGTATTTGTTGCAGTAGTAGTAGTAGTAGTAGCAGTAGCAGTAGTAATATGCACGTAGTGTATTTTTGTTTATTTCAAAATTCCTCTCAACATGCCGTGAAAGTTTCAACTGACTTAATTCTTAAGCCGTTTCTGATATATTACTAATAAACCTTTTTGGCAACCTGTGTCTAATTTTTAGGGCTTTAGACAATGAAAAGTCGATTGACTATGTTAAAATTTCCAGTTACTTGGGTGTGATGATAGTTAGTTGTAGAAAATGGAAGGAATCGCCATTTTTCTGTGGTACTCTCTTTATTACTTTAAAAAGGGTGCTATGTATGGTAATTTACTTTCAAACGACCCCAGTACCGATGGTCTAAGACGACTGGTTGAATGCTACCATCCACGGGGAAATAATTAAAATAAAAAGGAGTTGGAAAGGAGACACATCAGTTCTTCCCATGCAAAAAAGTAATTTTCCCTGTTGCTCAAGGTCAAGGGGGCATTTAAGTCCCCTACCTGGTTTTCAGCCACGGCAATTCCAATGGTAAGCTTTTCATTCCGATCCAAGACCGCTTTTGAGGGTTTCATGCTCTATTTGAAAATCCCTACAAATTTTTTTTCGCTATTAAACTTTTACAATTACGATTAATTGAAATGATAGTTGCCATTCCTGAGTCAAATAAAAATGGCAGTCTCTTTTTCACTCAAATGTTGTTGTTTTTTTCTTCTTCAAAGCGTGCTTATAAGTGTTTGGTTACTATTAGCCGTGGTTCATTGTTTACTATGTTACACATATCGCTGCAATCATAATGAATAAAACATCATTATAAGATAAGTAAAAAGGAACTTTTTAACGGGCCGCTAAGACACTAAATTGCTTAAGAAAATATAAATGAAGAGTGTAAACAAAGCATAACCAATTGAAACATAGACAAGTGGGATATTTTAAGTCGCAGTCCGGAAGTCCGATCAAAGCCACCATAATGCTTAATGGACATCTGCTGATATTTTGACAATTTTCCTGTGCCTTATAAGAACAAAGCCCTTCGATGCAGGAAACAAGAAAACCTCGTGATATTATTGAGGGGTTGACATTTCCTCCAATACTAAAAAGTGCAGAAACTATAACAAACAATAAATTAGTTGACATGGTGAAGACTTTCCCATATTTGGAATATGGTGTATAAAGGAAAAAAAAGAGATAGCTGCCAATATATTCGAGCAAGTCTATGATGGGATCGAAGTTAGAAAACAATTTCTAGTTCAACTGGATGAGCGTACAGACACATAAAACATCAGACACATCAGTTGATGAGTTTTGTCTCGTATGCATGCATTCAATTTGTCCGGTCCGGCAAGTGGTGGGACTTTAAAAAGTATTGTTTATCCATGGGAAACCATTATTTTCCATGG
>NW_028298231.1:0-5518 GCF_049724085.1 Artemia sp. Qi Xiang Cuo
AACATAATTGGCTAGAATCCAGACGAAGCATTCTACAACGGTTGAATTCCTAAACCCAAGCAAGGTCAGTACTCTATGACACAAAGTAAAATTTTAGCTTGATCAATCCATAATAAATAATAAAATTTGAAAAAAGCCTTATATTAAAGATATTTTAAAACACGGTCGAACTCTCAAACTCTAAATGGGTCAGTGCCCTAAAACAAAGTAGTAAAATCTGAGTTTGAGCAATCAAAAATTAAAAAAAAACAGAAAATTCATTTCAATAAAGAAAAAATTAAAAAACGGACATAAATTCTTCAGTATGAAATATCATTAATGTTTCAGACATTTAAATGGGGCACAAATGTTTTCTTAGTATTTCAACCATTATTAATTTTTTTTTAATATTAGCTATTAGCCTGACAATTTTTTTAGATTTTTAAAAGGGGAGGGGGAAGCTTTCCCTCTGAAACTCTAAGATATTTATTAGAAATCATCAAAAACAGAATTTGTATTGTAAATGGGGCATTCAAATGAATGGCTTTTTTGGATGGTTCCAAATACATTAATTTCATCGAGTTTAATATTATCTGTCAAAGGTTACGAGCTTAAGAAAATTTGCATGATTTTTTAAAGTGGGAATTTTGGGGGATACTCCAAAAGCTCAGAGATCTCAATAAAAGTTTACTTTAGAAAATTTATAGCTCCTATTGATGGAATATATTTTTCAATAAGATTTAGTTGTTGGGGGTTTCTCTGCAAGCGAGAAAAAATGTCTTAGAAACTGATGCATGAGGTAAGAAGAAGGTGTCATTTTGCCTTGACTTTGCCTCTCAGGTTTGATGGATTATGACATCTATTAGATTTGGTATTTTAAAAAGGAATTAGACTTGCTCCATAGGATTTAGGGTCAGAAAGGACCTACTAAATAGGAATCAGAGCTGCTAGAGAGAGAAAATGGCCAGGAACATGGAATTGGACTTGCTGGTTGGGGCGATGTTCCAGGAAGTTATCAAAAAGGAATTGAACCTGCTGGATATGCTTTTTCATCGTAAAAGAAGAAACCGAACATGCTGGATACGGCGATTTGTCAAAGACCTTTAAGCTATTCTCTACTATCCAGGATTAATTGTTGTTTACCTTAGTAAAATGGGCATTATATTCTGGTCTGCGGAAGACATAGGGGTTTCAGCCTTACTACTTTTAACTTTTGCCCGTTTCGAGTTAAACTAGTTCAGACAAGGTTTATCCCCAGGGTTTTTTTTGCGATGGGGGGGTTTATTTGGACGAGTTATTTTAAATTTTTTTTTCGGGGGGGGGGGGGGGTATTTTCCAGGAGGGTATTATCCAAAGGGGCTTATTTTCCTTTGGGGATATTATCGGGTTCGATGTTTTTTTTTAAGGAGGGGGAGGGGGTAGATTCCTAAAACCATGTGAACAGATTTTGAGAAATCCCTCGACAAAAAAGATCAAAATTCCTCTTTTCACAGAAGGAGGGAGATTTGACGAAAAATGCAGATAATGATCATTGTAGGTGGGTCATTTTAGATTGAAACTTCACGGTTAGGAGAGTCGATTTATTTCTTAGAATTAAAACATTTAAGAAAGGAAGTATCCCTGAATATTCTAACTCTAAAGTGAATTGAAGCTTTTAATCGAACGTGTTGAAGCATACCAAAAAATTGTTTAATAAATCCTATCCATGTTACCAAACAGACAAAATTTTGTCAGCAAAAAGAAACTGGAAGGATTCATTCAAAGGAAAAACGATCAAAGCTGGATTTTCTAAGAAACTAAGTTTACAAGAACTTGGATCTATGAAATCCAAGAAATTTTCCAAATAGGGGAACGAAATGGATTCCTTCGATAAACCTATGATTTACATAAAAAAGAAATGTCTCTGAACACATTCATGTCTTTTCAAAACCAGCTCATAATTTGCAATTTACTGGAAACAAAATATATTTTTAATATTTTCAATTTTCAATTTTAATAAGCGATAAAATTGATAATCCGCAGTTATTTATTTCTTTTTTAGTGAAATTTAAATTATATTTTGGTCTTTAGAAGGCATGGAGGTTTTCAGCACTATTCAAGTTAATTTTTGTTCTTTCTAGTTTTACTCTGTTATTTATATACTTTTGAAGATCTCACTGCTTTTGCATGACGATAAATAAAAGTTCAAATGAGGATAAATCTTTTTAGTAGGCAGTGATAAATTCTCACAAAAACACTAGATGTTTCGGTCACATATGCAGTGACTGTCATCACCAGCAATACTCGTAGTATTACTACTGATGACGGTTACTGCATATGTGACCAATATATCTAATATTTTTGTGCTAATTTTATCACCGTCTTTCAAAAGGATTTATCCTCATTTGACTTTTTATCTATTGACTCTGTTACTCATAATAATATCTGTTCGTTTTGGGTTTCCTTTATTTATTGAAGATGATTTGTGTTAATTTTATTGTTGTAACATGATTTGACAAAAAATTTGTTCAATTTTGGTTAACTTGTTTTGTTTAAAAGTTTTAAAAAAACTGAATTTCTGTTTGTTTTTTATTTACATAATCTGTTTCATGGGAAAAAATACTATGTTATTTTTTTTTATTTTCTTATAAGAATCGATAGTTTATCTTGCTACTTAGCTTGTAGCTTACTATTTAGCCTCCTATTGTTGGAAAAGGTTTTTCACAAATGTTTATTCCTAACACAAACAGTACTGTTAAATCGATTATATACCTCTTCAAGTTGATTAGAGAAAGAGAGAGAAAGAGAGAGAGAGAGAGTGGCAGACAGAAAGAGATAGATAGAGAGAGAGTGAGAGAGAGAGAGAGAGAGAGAGAAAGAAAGAGAGTGTGAGTGAGAGAGAGAAAGAAAGAGAGAGAGAGAGAGGGAAAGAGAGAGAGGAAAAAGAGAAAGAGAAAAAGAGAGAGAGAGAGTAGAGAGACAAAGAAAGGAACATGGAACTGGGGGGTATAAAAGAGAGAGTAGAGATTAGCACTTTTAAATAAAGATGAAATCTTACTATTGTCAGTTTTAGTCTTTATTTTTGTAAAGTTTAAGCAAAAAAATAATTCAACTAAAAATAGACAATATTGAAAGATTGGAGCAACATTAAGATTTAAGATAAACAAAAATTATTTGGTCTCTGGTTTAGACGTCCCCTTCATACACCCTCGATCAGTATGCAAATGATTTTCAGGGCTTCAGATATGCTTTCCATTAGAATTGCATTTGTCTTGTGTTTTAGGATTGTTTTTTTAGAATTGGGCACTAGGACTTTCCATATACAATTAAATGAGGTATGTTTTAATCACAGTAGACAGAATATACCAGTAAGCTTATCGCAGATCATTTCTGGTCTTCGTTCTCGTTGCGAACAAAAAGCTCCTCCCACTTATTTCTGCATTAGCGGGGATGATGGTTAGTCTGTTTCCGATTGTTTCAATGCACTTTGATGGAAACAGACGGAAACAGACTAACCATCATCCCCACTAATCTGACTTCGCCTATGTTTATATCTGCAACAACGTTCTCCGGAGCACTCGCACCCCGGTCCGGGTTTTTATAATGGGTGAGATAGAGAATGATCATACTGGATTATATATGAACTGTGGTTTCAATCTTCTAAGACGACTGGTTTGATACGATAACCCTTGGAAAAAACCAATTACATGCACAAAAAAAAACTTCCGTTATCTTTCTATTGACAAAAATACAAAATTCCACATTTTGTACAAAGGTGCTTGATACATAAAAAAAAACGGAAATTTAAATATTTCTTCATACGAATTTTTATTAATGTTTTCATTAATTCATCGACTCGCGAGGTTTCCGAGCGTAGAGTCTGCCTACGCTCGGAAGTTACCAAGTTACCAACCTCGGAAGTTACAAGTTACCAATGGGTTACACGTTGCGAGTTATACAATGACTTGATCGATAATGCCTTTTAAGATTGTTTTTACTATATATTCTGCAATTAAGGTGTTTAGAAACCTTGCATATATTTGCAAGCTGTACCGCTTGTAGTTAGGGTTCAGTTTGAATTTGTGAGTGCCCCAATGAAGGTTCTACGCTTTAATCATATGTTCGTTGTTCCTTCTTTTGTAAAACTGAATTAACTTTCCGACGGAATTAAGCGATACGATTACTAATTAATAACATTACGTTTAGCATATCAAACAGAAGCAAAGGTTAATCAAGTGCCATATTGTGGCTTTACAAATGTTAGTAAAAGCATTAAGTATTGTGAGTGTTAGCTGTTAATCTTAAAGCATGCGCAAAACATAGCCATTATTCGATTTGCGTCCCTCCGTTTAATCAAGTTTTTGCTAATAAGATCTATGTTTTGCATAAGACGAGAATTCAGTCAAAGCGGTGTAGTTCGAAATTTCGAAAAATGCAAGCTAGCAGCAGATCCAGCTGTTGTTCATCGCGAAGAGTATATCTCTTTGCGACTAGCCAATCAGGTGTATCTGCCTGCTGGCTTGCGTTTTTGAAATTTCGAACTACCCGCTTTGACGAATTTCGTCTTATGCAAAACATTTATTTTTTGCAAAAATTAAACAAAAGGATTTAGCAGAATCTAATTAATGGCTTGTTTGCGCATCTTTATGTTTATCGCTAACATTCAAATACTTATCCTTTTAATTTGCAAAGCTAGCAATAAGCACTTGATTAACCTTTGTTCTGTTTTATATTCTAAAAATATTCTTATTAATAAGTAATCTATTCGCCTAATTTTGTCGGAAAATAATTTTTTTTTAAAAAAGAAGGAAAAACGAAGATACAACTAAAGCGTGAACCTAAGGGGTAAAATAAAAATTAACCCTACCTACAAGCGGTAAGCTTGAAAAAATTCAAGATTTCTAAACACCTTAATCAGAAAATAAAATAAAAACAATCTTAAAAGGCATTATCGTCCAGTCATTGTAAACTGTAACTTGTAACTCATTGTAACTTGTAACTTCCGAGGTTGGTAACTTGGTAACTTCCGAGCGTAGGCAGACCCTACGCTCGGAAACCTCGCGAGTCGATGAATTAATGAAAACATTAATAAAAATTCGTATGAAGAAATATTTAAATTTCCGTTTTTTTTTATGTATCAAGCACCTTTGTACAAAATGTTGAATTTTGTATTTTGTCAATAGAAAGATAACGGAAGTTTTTTTTTGTGCATGTAATTGGTTTTTTCCAAGGGTTATCGTATCAAACCAGTCGTCTTAGAAGATTGAAACCACAGTTCATACATAATCCGGTATGATCATTCTCTATCTCACCCATTACAAAAACCCGGACCGGGGTGCGAGTGCTCCGGAGAACGTTTTTGCAGATATAAACATAGGCGAAGTCAGATTAGCAGGGATGATGGTTAGTCTGTTTCCGTCTGTTTCCATCAAAGTGCATTGAAACAATCGGAAACAGACGAACCATCATCCCCGCTAATGCAGAAATAAGTGGGAGGAGCTTTTTGTTCGCAACGAGAACGAAGACCAGAAATGATCCGCGATAAGCTTACTGGTATATT
>NW_028298232.1:0-5496 GCF_049724085.1 Artemia sp. Qi Xiang Cuo
TTTGTCAGCTCCATCATTAATCTCCAATAATGTAAATGCACCACTCATTTTTTTCCTCTACTAATATCCTATTCTCAAATAAACTATTCTCTTTAAATTCAATTTTCTTACTAATATGAATTGTAAGGAAAACTATTCCTTTTATTCAAATCCCAATCACCAATCAAGTTATACTCACTCTCTTTGAAAAGGTTTAAAGCTTCTATAGAATAACATTGAAATTGCTATGGGAGTACGCAAATAACATAAAGATTCCTAGGGGCGTACGCAAAGTATAATGCAATGTGAGAGGATGCTCACTCTCTTTGAAAAACCAAACCAGACTATACCTATCAAACCAGACTATACCCATCAAACCAGACTATACCTACCAAACCAGATTGTACCCACCAAACCAGATTATACCCACCAGAAACCTGTCTGGTACAGGGGCCGACGCAAAGTGTAAGGTTGATTACTACTTTGGATGCGTCTGGGGAAAAGGTGGGCGTAGAAGGGAGGTTAGTTGCCCTCAAATCACTCGCGACTATTAAAAAGGGCACCATCCCTTTGAATTTCCAATCGAATGAGCCTTTTTTGAAGTTTCTACGACAACGCTTTCTATAAAAACGTTATTTGCCCCCAGGGCATAACTTACAACCCTTGCCCTGAGGGCTTTGGGGGAGTGTCACCCTCAAAAACATAATTTCTATCTGGAAATCAAATACGCTGAACAAAATGGCTGTCTGAAAATTTTGATTGGATGTGTTTGGGGAAAAAGTGGGCGTGAGAGAGGGTTAGTTGCCCAAATCACTTTCAACTATTAAAAAGGGCATTAAACCTTTGAATTTTTTATCGAATGAGCCCTTTTTAGAGTTTCTACGACAAAGATTTCAATAAAAACTTATATGCCCCTAGGGTATAATTTATAACCCTTGCCCTGAAGACTGTGGGGGGAGTGTCCTGCTCAAAGGTTTAATTCCCTGAACTTTAAACTGCGTGGAACAAAAAGGCCATCTCAAAATTTTGATTGGATGAGTTTGGGGAAATGGTGGGCTTGGAAGGGGTGTTAGTTTCCTTCCAATCACTTTAGACTATTGAAAAGGGCACTAGCCATTTCAATTTCCAATCGAATGAGCCCTTTTTGAAGTTTCTAGGACAATGGGTTCTATAAAAACCTTATATGCCCCAAGGGCATATAAGATATGACCCAATATCCAGAACTTTCAAATACGTTGAACAAAATGGCTATCTTAAAATTTTGATTGGATGTGTTCGGGGAAACGGTGGGCGGGAGAAGGAGGTTATTTGCCCTCCAATCACTTTCAACTATTAAAAATGGCACTAGCCCTTTGAATTTCCTATCGAATGAGCCTATTTGAAGTTTCTACGACAACGCTTTCTGTGAAAACCTCTTATGCACCCTGGGCATAACTTACAACCCTTGCCCTGAGGGCTGTAGGGGTTTGTCCTCCTCAAAAACATAATTTCTATCTGGAAATCAAATACGCTGAACAAAATGGGTATCTAAAAATTTTGATTGGATGTGTTTGGAGAAAGATGGGCATGAGAAGGGGGTTAGTTGCTCTTAAATCACTTTCGACTAAAAAAGGGCGCTAGACCTTTGAATTTCCAATCGAATGAGCCCTTTTTCAAGTTTGTACGACAAAGTTTTCAATAATAACTTATATGCTCCCGGGGGATAACTTATAATCCTTGCCCTGAAAACTCTGGGGGGAGTGTCCTGCTCAAAGGTATAATTTCCTGAACTTTAAACTGCGTGGAACAAAAAGGCTATCTCAAAATCTTGAGTAGATGAGTTTGGGGAAATGGTGGGCGTGGAAGAGGTGTTAGTGTCTTCCAATCACTTTCGACTATTAAAAATGGCACTAGCCCTTTGAATTTCCTATCGAATGAGCCTATTTGAAGTTTCTACGGCAACGCTTTCTATGAAAACCTCTTATGCACCCAGGGCATAACTTACAACCCTTGCCCTGAGGACTGTAGGGGATTGTCCTCCTCAAAAACATAATTTCTATCTGGAAATCAAATACGCTGAACAAAATGGCTATCTAAAAATTTTGATTGGATGTGATTGGGGAAAGATGGGCGTGAGAAGGGGGTTAGTTGCTCTTAAATCACTTTCGACTATTAAAAAGGGCGCTAGACCTTTGAATTTCCAATCGAATGAGCCCTTTTTCAAGTTTGTACGACAAAGTTTTCAATAATAACTTATATGCCCCCAGGGGATAACTTATAATCCTTGCCCTGAAGACTCTGGGGGGAGTGTGCTGCTCAAAGGTATAATTTCCTGAACTTTAAACTGCGTGGAACAAAATGGCTATCTCAAAATCTTGAGTAGATGAGTTTGGGGAAATGGTGGGCGTGGAAGGGGTGTTAGTTGTCTTCCAATCACTTTCGACTATTAAAAAGGGCACTAGCCATTTCAATTTCCAATCGAATGAGCCGTTTCTGAAGTTTTTACGACAACGCGTTCTATAGAAACCTTATATGCCCCCAGGCCATAACTCACAACCCTTGCCCTGAGTGCTTTGGGAGGGTTATCATCCTCAAAGACCTAATTTCCAGAACTTTCAACTAAGTTGAACAAAATGGCTATCTTAAAATTTTGATTGGATGTGTTTGGGGAAAAGGTGGGCGTAAGAGAAGGGTTAGTTGCCCTCCAATCACTTTCGATTATTAAAAAGGGCACTAGCTCTTTGAATTTCCAATCGAATGAGCCTTTTTTGAAGTTTCTACGAAAACGCTTTCTATAAAAACCTTATATGCTGTCAGTGCATAACTTACAACCCTTGCCCTGAGGGCTGTGGGGGAGTGTCCTCCTCAAAAACATAATTTCTATCTGGAAATCAACTACGCTGAACAAAATGGCTATCTCAAAATTTTGATTGGATGTGTTTCGGGAAATGGTGGGCTTAGAAGGGGTATTATTTGCCTTCGATTCACTTTCTACTATTAAAAACGGCACAAGTCACTCCGATTTCCAATTGAATGAGCCCTTTTTGAAGTTTCTACGACGACGCGTTCTATAAAAACCTTATATGCCCCCAAGGCATAACTTACAACCCTTGCCCTGAGGACTGTGGAGGAGTGTCCTCCTCAGAAACATAATTTCTATCTGGAAATCAATTACGCTGAACAAAATGGCTATCTAAAAATTTCGATTGGATGTGTTTGGGGAAAGATGGGCGTGAGATGGGGGTTAGTTGCTCTTAAATCACTTTCGACTATTAAAAAGGGCGCTAGACCTTTGAATTTCCAATCGAATGAGCCCTTTTTCAAGTTTCTACGACAAAGATTTCAATAATAACTTATATGCCCCTAGGGGATAACTTATATTCCTTGTCCTGAAGACTCTGGGGGGAGTGTCCTGCTCCAAAGTATAATTTCCTGAACTTTAAACTGCGTGGAACACAAAAGATATCTCAAAATCTTAATTGGATGAGTTTGGGCAAATGGTGGGCGTGGAGGGGGTGTTAGTTGCCTTCCAATCACTTTTGACTATTAAAAAGGGCACTAGCCATTTCAATTTCCAATCGAATGAGCCGTTTCTGAAGTTTTTACGACAACGCGTTCTATAGAAACCTTATATGCCCCCAGGCCATAACTCACAACCCTTGCCCTGAGTGCTTTGGGAGGGTTGTCATCCGCAAAGACCTAATTTCCAGAACTTTCAACTACGTTGAACAAAATGGCTATCTTAAAATTTTAATGGGATGAGTTTGGGGAAAAGGTAAAATGACCTTATATGACTTTTAATAGTATTAAATTATTAAAAAAAACACCCTCGAGAATCCAAAAATATGGATTTTTAAAATAGTTATTGCAGTAGACACGAGAAAAAGCGCATATTTACCCTTTAGATTTTTTTTTCAAAGGAAATCATTTAGATCGTATCTGGTACTAAAAGCAATGAGGTTCATCCTTATTTGGGTTTAAAAAGGAAATGTCTACGAATTCTAGTTCAAAACAATTTTGTGTTCAATAGCTCATAATCTGACCCTGTGAAGCGCCCTGCACAACTATAAGATGTGGGGGTTTTGAGGGGCAAGTATGCTACCATTGATTTTTTCTTAGATGAAAAACCGTCATGTTTTTTTTGGATGGGGCTAAAAGCTTAAAGAAACATTTTTTTTCAGAACATACCCATATACACCATACTATTCATATACATATACTACCACCCAACCCATGCCATCCACACTGCCTACCCATAAAATGTATGGTACTTAAGGAGCAATTATGCCACCATACATTTTTTCTTAGATGAGAAACCCTCTTAAGTATATTTTTTTGAGGGATGGAGTCAGAAGCTTAAAGAATCATTTTTTTCTACAAGAAAAGAATTATATTTCTCAAATATTTCAAAATTTTGTGAGATTTATATATATTTGTTCTGGGTCTATTCTTGTTGTCATTTGGACATCCTTGCACAAAAGTGATGATGATAATAAAGTGATGGTCTGATGATAGAAAAAATATTTATTATTATTTTTATGAATTTTTCGTCTACTAATATCTTTAATAGTATTAATTTTATGATTTTTGCTCTAATATATTTTCCATGCTTCGTCATTTTGAAAAGTCTTATCATAGGCAGCGCAAATATGTCTTTGAGGAGGTCACTCCCCCACATCCCTCAGGGCAAGGGTTTTAAGTTATGCCCTAGGGGCATATAAGAACGATGCTGGCATAATGTATTATTTTTTTTTTCTTTAGACCAGGGCACTTCGTATCGAAGAAGTTGTCGTAGAAATTTCGAAAAGGGCTCATTCAATTGGGAATTGGAGTGGCTTGTGCCCTTTTAATAGTCGACAGTGATAGAAAGGCAACTAACACCCCTTCCACGCCCACCATTTCCCGAAACACATCCAATCAAAATTTTGAGATAGCCATTTTGTTCAGCGTAGTTGATTTCCAAATACAAAACATGTTTTTGAGGAGGTCACTCTCCCACAACCCTCAGGGCGAGGGTTTTAAGTTATGCCCTGGAGGCAAATAAGAACGATGTTGGCACAATGTATTATTTATTATTTGTTTCCTTTAGACCAGGGCACTTCGTATCGAAAAAGTTGTCATAGAAACTTCGAAAAGGGCTTATTCATTTGGAAATTGGAGTGGCTTGTGCCCTTTTTAATAGTCGAAAGTGAATGGAAGGCGACTAACATCCTTTCTACGCCCACCATTTCCCGAAACAGATCCAATCAAAATTTTGAGATAGCCATTTTGTTCAGCATAGTTGAATTCAAGATAGAAATTATGTTTTTGAGGAAGACACTTCGCCAGAGCCTTCAGGGGAAGAGCTTTAAGGTATGCACTGGGGGCATATAAGGTTTTTATAGAACATGTTGTCGTAAAAGCTTCAAGAAAGGCTAACTTGACTGGAAATTAAAATAGCTATTGCCCTTTTTCATAGTTGTAAGTGATTTGAGGGCAATTAACCCTTCTCTCATGTGCAAATGAATGTGCATTGTCAGTTTAATATAATTATACTGT
>NW_028298233.1:0-5481 GCF_049724085.1 Artemia sp. Qi Xiang Cuo
TAAAACAGACATGAAAAACATCAAATAAATCGAACAACACACATAACCATCCATGAAAACAGACATAAATGTGAGAAAGTTCATGTTTTTCAAATTCTCACTGACAAAAACCATAAAACATCCATAATTTGATGTTGACATCCGAGAAAAACCTCAAATAAATCGAACAACACACATAACCATCCATGAAAACAACCATAAATGTGACAAAATTCCTGTTTTTCCAAGTGAGAAAATTCCTGTTTTTTCATTCTCACTGAGAAAACCATAAACCACGTGGTGTAGTCACGAGTAACACCCCCCATTCTACTGCCGGGTACCCAGAACAATCCTTAAGCACTTTCTCTGGAATACATCTAGCATATCTTCATCCGCTTTTCGGAGCGTCCATGCTTCAGAGCCATATTTGGCCAATGTCATCACTGTAGCTTCTAATATTCTAATTTTGGTTTGCAGACTTATCTTCCTATTCTTCTAAACTTTTTTTAACAGTGAAAAAACACCCTGAGCCTTGGCTATTCTATTTTTAACATCTTCACTGCTCCCACCATCTTTACTAATAATACTACCAAGGTAAGTGAAGCTGCCTATCTGATCAATCTTTTCGTTACCCAACGTAACCTTTTCATCTTCACTTATTCCTAGCCTTAGTGACTTAGTCTTCTAATCATTAATTTTCAAACCAATTCTAGCACCCTGAACTCGCAAAACCTCTAAAACTTCATTCATTTTGCTCATACTCATCTAGGATGGTTAAATCATCAGCATAATCCAAGTCCAGGAGACTTCCTCCCCAATTGATTCCTTGGTCTCCCATTGCCTTTCCTGTGCTCCTTAAAACAAAGTTTATCAAAATAATCCATATAAAGGGGGATAGAACACAACCCTGTTTAACTCCTGATTTAATACAAAACCAGCTGGTAACCTCATTTCCTACCTTAACCGCTGTGTTATTCTCGTACATAGCCATAATTACTTTAATGCATTTGTATGATATATCATATAAGAATAACACATTTGATAGCATTCTTCTATCAACAGGATCGAACGCTTGCTCATTATATATAAAACTGAGGAATCAAAGCCTTGGACAACTCAGACACTTCTCAAGTATTTACCATGGAGTGAAAGTTTGGTCGACAAATCTTCTACCTTTTTTAAAACCGCACTGTTCTACTCTTAAAACTTTGTCTACGGCATCTCTCAGTCTAAAAAGTATCGTAATACTAAGTAATTTACTACTTACAGAGACCAGACTAATTCCTCGATAATTGCCACACTCACTTTTATCCCCTTTCTTATAAAGTTGCTTAATTAAGGTTTTCCTAAAATCGTTAGGTACTTCCCCTTTTTTAAAAATCATATTCATAATCTTCAATAACTTATTTCTAACCTCAGAGCCACCATATTTAAGAAACTCATTTACCACCCTATCATCACCTGGATCCTTATTATTCTTTAATCCTTTTAGTACTGTTGCTAATTCCTCCTCACCAAACAAATCTTCCTTCACATCCAAGGTATCACAAACTTTTTCATTTTCCTCTATATTTTTTCCTGCAACTCTATCTCGGTTAAGCAAGTTCTCAAAATGTTCGGCCCATCTCTCTTTAGTTTTTACCTTATCGCTAATTGCGACCCCATTCCTATCTTTAACTGGGACAAGTCCGGATTGACTAATCCCTCTCAATTTGTTAACGTGCCATTACAACATTTTACTATTATGCCGTCTAGCTGCATCTTCTAAATCCTCGGCAATTTTATCCATGGCCTCCACTTCACATCTCCTTAATTCATATTTTAATGCTTTCTCCACCTTCTTTACATTTCTTTTGTTTTCATACGATCTATCACTCAGATAATTCTTGTACAAGTCCTTTCTCCTTTCTATGAAACATAAAGCTTTTTCACTAATATTCTTAGCTGTAATTGTAGCTTTCTTTCTTAATACGCCTTCAGAAACTTCATAAATTATTTTTCTAAAATTATTCCAACCATCTTCCACATTGTCAAATTCTTCAAGTTTAGTATTCAACTGTTTCTAGGAAATTTTTCTGAAATTATCATCCTGGAGTCTACCAACATCATAAATTCTCGGGAGGTATTTATCCTTTCGAAACTTAATCTTTAAATTAACCCTAGACGCTACTAGATGGTGATCTTTACTTTTAACATCAATAACAGCACTCCTATATACCCTAGTATCTTGTATTGATCCTGCTAGTCTTCGGTTTACTATAACATATCAATGAGGTTTGCTGTCTTACCATCACGTGAATACCATGTTAACTTATGAGCCATTTTATGACCAAACGCCGTATTGGTTATAACTAGATTGTTATACCTACAAAATTGCAAAAGTCTGTATCCATTACTGTTTTCTTTTCCTACACCAAATTTACCTAGTCTAGGATACCATCTATCCCTATTTCTGCCAACCTGGGCGTTAAAATCTTCCAGTAATAACATGATATTTCTAGCTGGGACCTTGTCTATTTGCTCCTGTAACTGTAAGTAAAATTCATCTGAGTCACTAGTATCTCCGTCAGTCGGTTCTATAGGGGCGTATACTACTATAACTGATACCCTGAACTTTCTAGTCATAAAATGAGCAATTAGTATTCTTATTATTAATACCTTCCCAGCCTAAACAAGACCTAGCAGCTTCCTTATTCATCATGAGCCCTACCCCCTGTCTATGTACCCCATCCTCCCTACCTGAGTAAACAAAATTCTATATCACCTAAATTCATGCTTCCTACAACCTGGGATATGAGTTTCTGAAACACCTAATAAATCCAGTTCGAATCGTCTGAATTCGTCAGTCAAAATGTCGATACGATAGTCATTTTTTAGTGTCGTAACATTCCAAGTTCCAATTTTTATGTTCTTTAAATCATTGAAATTATTTTCGCCTCAGGAAAAGCAATGATCCCGGATACCAGTGCAGGACGGGGATCACATATCTTCTCAACTCTACACCGAAGTGCTTAAGCCGGCTTAGAACCGGACAGCAAGAAGTCCCTGGATAGTCCCTGGATATAACTAGATAGATTAAATCGACTGTAGTTTGATGATTGAAATCGGTTGGGAGTAAGGGGGGTGGTATCTACTCTGGGAATTGTCTAATTATTTTAATCTTTAATTTTAATACCTAATCGAAACTCCAATAGTTCTCCAAATTCTCTTATTTGTAAGCGAAACACCTAATAAGCGTAGATAACGTCATATTCTTTAAGTTTTTGGATTTATGTGGTAACATTTCAAAAATTTTGTGGTATCGAAAGTAGTAAGGGTGTACGCACTATGAGCAGTGATTGCGTAATTTGTCTTACCTCTCGCCTGCGGCATGAATATACAGTGTAGTCTAACCGGTACATTAGCTTACCACGGGTCAGTCACCTATTACTACGAACGGTACTTGCCTTAGCAGACGGGTTTTCTGAGGTAGCATTCATTTTTTTTGGGGTCAAACGGTGAGAGAGCGGTGGTTAGTCTATATACAGTAACTTCATTAGTAGTTTTTTTTTTTAAACTTGGTGACGTATGATGTACTCAAGCAAAAACCCTATAAATGTTAATTTGAAAACATCTCTCTCGCTCCGAATACTATATTAGTTCAAAATTATATTAGTTTTTTTTAGTTCAAAAAAATTTTTTTCTCGGTGAGTTCAATATGCACTCCAAAAGTCTCACAAAAACTAATGGCAAAGTAATTCAAATTATTTGTGGGATTTTCCCTTATGATCAGAATGCTTTCTCCTTTTAATTGACAAGATTAGCAGTGCAAATTTGCCAGCTATAATTACTAATAATTTTACGTGCCATTCAGCCATGTACCGTGCGAAATTCGGTCAAAGCAAGGGGGACTTAGCCTCCCTTGGCTAATTTCGGTTGAATAATTTTACGAATAAATACTCACATTTTCAACGTTTAGTATTAGGGGGGTGGGGGTGCTTATTTTCCTTCTGTAAAAGGGGATTTTTTTTTTCATGCTAAATTTTGTCTTCTTTTATTTACAAGTTACCCTTGGCTTCTCTCATAATGGCTGCAATGGGCTATATATATATAAAACGAATACAGCTATAATAGGTTAGTTATCTCTTTTACACTTAGCTAGCATTTATATTCCTTAGAAATTTAACAAGGATAATTTAAAAAGACCAAAGGGTTTCTAATTTCCAATTCTATAGTACTAAAGCAGTCAGATTTTATATTAGTAAAAAGATGACAGAAAAACAGCTATATAGACTTTATATAAAAATTTATAGAATATTGGACCGCCAACTCTAAATATATGACAAAAATTTATTCAAGTCATTATCACATCAATTACAGCTAAGTTTTTTTGGCTCAGAAAATTAATTTTTTGGCTGACAATATTAGTAGTGCAGATTTGCCAGCTGCGATTATTAATAATTTTACACACCATTAAGCCAAGTACAGCGCTTGATTTGTCCAAAGCAAGGGGGGCTTAGCCTCCCATTGGTTAATTTCGGTTAAATATGTTAATGACTAAATATTCACATTTTCTTCGTTTAGTATTAGGGGGGTGGGGGTGCTAATTTTCCTTCTGTAAAAGGGGATTGTTTTTTTTCATGCTAAATTTTGTCTTCTTTTATTTACAATTTACCCTTGGCTTCTCTCATAATGGCTGCAACGGGCTATATATATATAAAACGGCTATAGCTATAATAGGCCGATTATCTCTTGACCTTAACAGTATGTAAATAATATCCTGTTCTGAATATAAATTGGCTTAAAAAGAACACAAAAGAAAAAACAACTCAAGTATAATAAAGAGTTTTATAACGAATCTGTACAAAAATAAGCCGAACAAGAAAATCAAATTTTAGGTTATATTTATCAGTAAGAAGAAGGAAGGTAAAGAAATTAATAATAGGAGCACCTTTAAGCCATTATGCACATCGCGCCTTAATGAGCAATAAACTTTTCGCCTTTAAACTAGAGGAGGGCAAAATTTGACCTCTTAAGCATTTATCCAACAAAATGGAAAAAGAGGATTGTTTTTTTTATGCTTAATATTAAATTCTTTTTAAGAAAGAGGATGCTTGCTTTTGTCCTCTTTCTGATAACGAGAGCGAGATGGAATAAAGCAGCATCGATGAATGATATAAGACCCTCTATCATTAAATATACTGTTCTAATTTTGAATGCTCTGGACCAGCCAACGGCCCCGTAACATTTAATGCCAGGAGCCCTTCATACCAGTGTTAGCTCTATGCAAGCTGGAAGGAACTTCAAAAGAAAGTTGGCTGCTTCTCATAATGCCTCAGCCCAGACTACTCAAGATCGTGAGGTTGATCCCCATCATGCTTTGCCAGGGACTTCAGGTGTAGAAGCCCAGTCAGAATTTGTAAGTATATATATAATTTTTTTAATTTCTTAAACAACATTGGCCTGACATCAGATAAAGAAAGAAAAACGAGCAAAAATGGGGTTTTTATAGGCCAAATGAAG
>NW_028298234.1:0-5480 GCF_049724085.1 Artemia sp. Qi Xiang Cuo
TTAGTTCCACCTATACTTTAGCCAGTTGAACTCATATCTTGGAAAGTATTGTCACTGGTCAGCATAAGCTAAGATTCAAATCTGTTTAACTTAAGCTTGGGTCAGTTTAACTGATTCGAGAAATTTTACAGCCTAAACCTCAAAACAAAACTGTTTCCAGGATTATCAAACAGTTCGGGGTAACAAACTGTAGCTAATGAGCGACTCGACCCAATAGTAACCGGAACTAAAAAAATAAAATTTTGATATCAATAGATATGTCCAAAAGAGTTGGATTTATATGCTGATTCCAAATATATAATATTCATTAACTTTAGTGTTAATTGTCAAAAGCTACGAGCCTGAGAAAAATTTTCTGATTTTCGAGAAAGGGCGGAAACACTTCTACAAAGTAAAAAAAAATCTTAATAAAATTGCACAGTCAGATTCAGCGTATCGGGTAAAATGACCCCCACAGCGCCTAGGGAAAAAGCTTTGTAAGTTATAAAATTACCCAATTTTGTTTTTGTATTTAAAGTTGTTGTATTTTTGTAAGTACAGTATTTGTTATTGGGAAGTATACAGGCATTTTTAGGAGGGGCAGGATTTTCTTCTGGGGGTGAATTTATATGGGGAGAATTTTCTGTGGGGAGGAAAGAATGAATTCTCAATGAATTCGGGATGAATTCTCAATGGGAGATTTATTTACGAAAGAAATCCTCCATGGGGGATTTACCACGGAAGCAACTTCCTACTGGGGGAGTGGGGATTTCGGAAAAACTTTCCACAGAATGGAGGATTTCTAGACTGATTCGAAAAAGATTAGGAATAAAAGTCTTTTTCAAATGAAAATATTCTAAAGAGAACTTTTCAGGCGGAATTGTCCGTAAGAAATTTTAAGGGGGGGGGATTTTATGTATGAGGTACTTTCGACGGAGGTGTTTCTCGTAAGGGGAGGGAATTATTCATGAAGATTTACTGGTATTATTTGAAAAACGATCAGAAATTAAATAAAAAAGCAAGTTTATCGAGTGAAAGTAAGGAGTAACATTAAAACTCAAAACTAAACGAAACTATTCCGTATATTAGGGGGTCGCCGCCCTCATTTATACCTTGTTCTTTACGCTAAAATTTGGCTGTTTGTCCAAATTTCTTAAGAGAGACACATGAAACACAAGGAAAGACTAATTAGAATAAGAAGCTTTTTTTTTTTTTTTTTTTTTTTTTTTTTTTTTTTTTAAAGTGCTTATAAACTTTAGCGTGAAGAGGAAGATCTATAATTTCTGTTCGTTTTGAATTTTAATGTTGCCCCTTACTTTCAGTAGAAATTTTTTTTCTTATTTAATATTACGAAAAGCAGCCAGAAAAGTGGTATTTTTTATACAAGCAGTAGAAAAGGCCTCTATACACTCAATTATTGATTATACCTAACCTGTTTGGTGTTCTGCCATATTCAAGGAGGGGTCAGAGGGGTCAGATGGTCTAAATAAGAAATCTCTTAAATTATTTCCAATGAGAGTAAATTTCTTTACATCTTCCTTCTTCTCAGATTCCATCTGCTTACCCTTAAGGGAAAGAAAATAGAAAAATACATACAATTTGCCAATTTGTGCTATATAATTTACGCTCTACTGAAATAAAAAGCATATGACCGTGGATTGTCAGTTTATCTTACATATACTGATATTTATTCCTTAAAGTTTTGATAATTTTGCATTTATTAAAGTAAATAAGTGAAATAATTTAAAACGAAATTTTTTTTTCAGTAAAGCTGAAATTATGTTCTTGTCTTGACAAGACATGGGGTTTCTCACCCATACTCATGTTAATTGTTGTTCATTTTGAGTTTGACTCGGCTATTTGTTGTAATTTGTGATACTTTTGTGATTGGAAGATTATTTGACTTTATCTTGGCTCATTTTTGGCTTAATGGGGCTCTTTACTTTTTTTTGAGAAACTCGTTTTGTGGAAAAAGTTTTTTAAGTTTATTTCTGTTCGTTTTTTATTGACGTAGTTTTTTCATGGAAAAAAATATTTTATATCTTTTCGTTTTTTTTTCTATTAGAATCCATAGTTTGGCTATGGATTTGACTATAAATAATATTTTATATCTTTTCGTTTTTTTTTCTATTAGAATCCATAGTTCGGCTTTGTATGTTGCAAAAACTTTTTCAACAATCTCTAATCCTAACACAAATAGTAATTTTTAATTTAATTTTATATCTCTTAAGCTCGACCTGAAAAAAACTTAATATAATTCCAAAAAGATTGTATTTATGCTATTTGACAACCTGGATACACTTACAGTCTTTTTATTTATTTAAATTGTAGGAGCAGAAGTAGTAATCGTAAGAGCAGAAGAGGTAACTTATTGGAAACCATAAACACAATGCATTTTGACTTAGTTTTAAAGCAACATTTATTTTTAAAGCATAATGGGCCAATTGCATAATTTTCGGGGGCTGACATACCCAATATCCCTAAGAACATAGTTGTTGGACCGTTCTACTATTCTGAACAAAATAGCCGTCTCCAACATTTTGACTGAATGTTTTTGGAAAATGAATGGGCTTGAGAGAAGGGCTGCAAGCCCTCCAATCTCTTTTTACTCTTAAAAAGAGCAATAGTGCTTTTCATTTTGAATCAAATTAGCTCCTTTACAAGTTTCAATGATATTTCTAGTAGTTATAGAGTGGTGATGCCTATGATATTGCTTATATGCCCTATTAAAAACTTACATGCATAAATTTTTTTGTTTAATTGAAACTCCCTCTAAACGTTCCCTAAAAGTTCCACCTCAATACCCTTACAATTATTAGTTATAGTAACTGTAGCGGTAGTATTAAAAGTATACACATAGTGCCTTCTGGCTAGTTGAAAACCCCTCACAACATATCCTTTAAGGTCTAACTTATTAATATAAGTTGTTCTTGAGATATGGATTTGTCACCTTTTTGAAATTCCACATGCTCATAGCTTGTTTTGATTTAGTTCAAAATCCGCCTAAATATTCCTTAAAAGGAATATGCGCTAATACATAGCGTATTATTGTGTATTATAGCGTATAATTAGCGTGTGTTGCTACACGCTAATACCCTTAGCGTGCGTAGTAGCAATAGTTGTAGCAGTATTAGTAGCAGTATGGGCATAGCACCTTTGGTTTCTTCAGCATCCCCTTCAACACATGCTGAAAATTTCAGCTTAATACCATCAACCGTTCCTGAAGCATATCTGATATGTCCGCTTGACAGCCTGTGTGGGAATAGTGTGTTTCAATTTAGTTCCACATTGTTTCTATATATTCCAAATATTTTGCCTTAATACGCTTAGCTTTAATGGGAATTGTAGTACTAGTAGCAGTAGAATTAAGAGCATTACCCTAAGCTTTAGTGACATCAGTAGTAATAGAAGTAGAAATAATAGTAACAGTAGTAGTAGCATGAGTAGGACCACTAGCATTAAAAAGCAAATATTTTATGTTGGTTAGTTCAAAATCCCTCACAACAAGCCCAATTAGTTTCAACTTCACGCACCAAACTGTTCCTAAGATATTGCTGTTACACCCTTTTGACGACCTGCATACAGACGCCGTGTTGTGATTCAGTTGAACTTCCCCCCACAAAATTCCTTGGAAATTTCACCTTCATACCCTTAGACATAGTTGTAATAGTAGGCTAGTCAGAGAAGTAGCATTGATATTACTAGTAATAGTGCTAATAGTAATAGCGGTTATAGTAGTAGAAGCAGTGATATTACCACATTGACTATTAGTCAGTAGAACATCGCTCTCGTTAAGTTTTTTTCATGAAAAAGACTATGTCAATAAAAAGTGAACAGAAATTAATTAAAAAAACTTTTTTGGCAAAACAAGTTTCTCAAAATAAAAAGTATAGAGCTCCATTAAGCCAAAAAATGAGCAAAAATAAAGTCAAATTATCTTCCAAACCCAAAACTACCACAAATCACTATCAATAAATAAATGAAACTCGAAATGAACAGAAATTACTGTAAATAGCCGAGGCAAACTGAAAATGAGCAGCAATTAACATGATTAGGGGTAATATACCCCAAGCCTTCTCAAGACGAGAACATAATTTGAGCTTTACGGCAAGTTACTCTCGAATAATACCGAAATAATAAATCGCTGGAAGGAGCACTTTGATAAAATACTTAACCAGCATCAACTCTCCACAGCAATAGATGACAATCAGCGGTGCCATAATCCAAGTCGTAGCCCTGATGACCTGCAGGAACCAAACTCTCCAAGCAGTATTTACAATGACGTGAATGTGGCTCCCCCCACGTTAAATGAAGTCCAACAAGCAATCAATTGCCTTAAAAGCAATAAAGCCTCTGGTCCTGATGCCATTCTGGCTGAACTTTACATGTATGGAGGGATAGCGCTTGTCAGCAGGACTCATAAACTAACTTGTCGTATATGGGAAAAAGAGATGGTTCCACAGGATTGGGGAGACTCTATCATCCTTCCAGTCTTCAGAAAAGGGCTGAAGACAAAATGCAGCAATTATCGCGGGGTTTCTCTCATATGCCTTGCTGCAAAAATATTTACCATAGTGCTACATAATCGTTTTCGTATCCATTGCAAGGCAAAGACAAGGCCCAATATAGCGGGATTCCCCCCAGGCATGGAAACAATTGACCAACTATTCGTTTTAAGACAAACCCTTGAACACAGGGCAAAAGACCAGACACCAAGAGTGTCTCTGTTCATAGATTTTATTACAGCTTTTGTTTCTGCTCTAATCGATGGAGTACGGAAGGCCGCGACAAAGAATGGAGTACCAAGCAGTATAGTCATACTTATCCAAGCATATCACCAGCATACGCGAGCCCAAATTCAGATCGGTGGGGAACTCTCCTCAATGCTCCAACTTGATCTTGGTGTCCGACAGGGATGTATATTGTCTCCCGTCTTATTTAATTTTGTGATCGACTGGATTATAACCACAGCAATGACGACTTTTTCAGGCGTTGAAGTAAGTTCCAATTTTATGGTCACCAATATGGACTACGCCGACGATATTTGCTTGTTAGCTGAATCTCGTTCAGAACCCCAATCTATGCTATCGAAGGTAGCTGAAGAATCCTCTTTGGTTGGCCTGAAAATAAGCTCCCCAAAGACAAAAGTCATGGCGTCCGGTATATCATCTCAAGACCCCCCAATTTTACTAGAACAGTCACCCATAGACAAAATACATGAATTTAAGTACCTAGGCTCTCCGGTAGACCCAATAGGAGGATGCACATCAGAAATACAGTCAAGAATTGCTTCAGCAACTAAAGTCTTCACCCAGCTAGATCACTCTCTATGACACGAGAAAAATGTTCGTCTGAAGACAAGAATAAGGATATGTCAGGCCCTTGTTCGGTCTGTCTTTTTATACGGCTGTGAGATATGGGCTATAAAAGTATTCGACAAACAAGCCGTCAAAGTATTTGACAATTCATATCTAAGGAAAATCATTGGCACTAAACTCCGT
>NW_028298235.1:0-5474 GCF_049724085.1 Artemia sp. Qi Xiang Cuo
CAATTCTAGAATTAAGAAAGAGGATAAAAATGGCATCAAATGATGTTTTCACTTTCAGCTTAGCTAAATTATGTGACCCACTGCAAATTTACCAAAACGGTTGTGTTGTACTTCATTTAAGCAGAAGATCTATTTTACAAAGTCACTTTTATAACACAATGATTTTGAAAGGCTACTGTCTACTAGAAGCAGGAGTAGAGGTAGGTACTTCAAAATATCTTCCCAGGACATAGGGTAAAGGTACCAATGATTTTACAGTTTTTGTAAAAAAAAAGAAGTTTTTCTACTCCAGAAATCCTAATTTAAAGACTTTTGGTTTGAAAAGGGTTTCAGTATGTGGGAAAAACACCTAGGAATCTAATTGTTTGATGAGAAGTTTGAAGGTTTATCTGAAAAGGGTACAAAACTCCAATTTTCCAAAATTAGAGCATTTTCACCAACAAATTCAACACAAAAAAAAGTTACCTGTTTTCAATGCAAGTTAGAACCCAATTCAAGACATAGGCTATCAAAATACTTGGGGAATACCTGTTGGTGGAACCTGCTTTATCCAACATGTATATTCTTGTTTCTTTGTTTTTCTTCAACTTCATTTAAAGGCTAAAACACTATTCAACAAGCAGAAGTAATAAAACTAACAAAACTGTTTCAGGTATGTAGTATTTCGTATAACAAAATTGGTTAATCATGAAGAGTGCGATATATTGACCTAGATTGCATAAATCTTCTTTTTTCTTAGTGTTGTATTATATGCCACAGGAATAGCATCTCAAAACGCTATCTGGAATGGCTCACTTCCTGTCATTTTTAATAGCCCAGCAAAGATTTGTTCATAGTTGACAGTTTAAAAGTCATTAACATTTGGCCATTCCAAAGTGTAATCTGCAATTCTAATCCACTTGAAAAATTTTAGTTTGGACTGTCCTTTGTCGGGAAAGTCCAGACTTCTACCAAGAAAATATGGCACCTTGCTTTGTTTGTTGCTAAAGAAAATGCCATAGTATTTGTCAAGCTCTGGTTCAACTTCCAACTCAAATTTGAGAAATTTTATTTTAGTTTCATCAATAAGTGCTAAGGGAAGCAAAAAATGACTTCCATGTGAGACTCTGCAATTTTTTGGCAGTAGCGGGCACTCATGAATTAGACAGGATTATTTTCGTTCAATGGAACCTGGAATTTCGGAGCTACCTATTTTTTATTTGTTTTACATGTTCAATGAAGTTTTTACAGAGTCTTCTATATTTCAACAGGGCCTGCTGCTATCTGTCAAAAATTTCAACAAGGTTACTACAAGATATTTACAAAAGAAACAAATCAATTTATAGAAGCCATTATCTACATTTGAATTTCACTACAGGAACATTTTTGTGTGCCTGGTATTCCACTACATTAAACAAGAATTTTTGACACTTGGAACCAGGTTTTGACAATGTAATATTTGTTGCCATTTTAATTTTATCAAGAAAAAGCTAATTTGACTAGAGTTCAGATAAAATCACATGTATCTGGATGTATTGGTGCTAATCTCAACTTTTTTTTGCAATAAGTAACAAAGTAACAGCAGTTTGAACATTGCATACCTGAAAAATTGTCAAAAACTCTTTTCTTACCAAAAACAGTGAACTGACTATTAAATATTATTTTCTTATCTGGGTTTATTGGATACTGTGTCAACGTTTTCTATCATTGGAACACAAAAACAGTTTCAAGAGATGGCGCTTTAAGTCATGGCTAAGCAGAGCAATTCTTTTTTGAAGACAAATTTTGACAGGGGTTCCAAAGTGTCAGATCATTGGTACCTTTACCCTATGCTTTGGTAAATTTGTAGGTGGTACTGTAATTTAGCTAGGATGAAACTAAAACGTTATTTGATCCCTCTTTTTATGCTCTTTCATAATTCAGAAATTACTTCTGGGGCTAATTGCATCTTGAGCCCATAAAGGGGCCCCAAAGGTATTTCATTTTTGTAACAACACAAAGAAGTTATCAACACTAGTTAAGTTATTAAAAAGTGGTTAAAAACATATTACTAGTTCATAAGTAAGTTGTTCAAGGGTAATATATTCCAAAAATACGTATTTATAACAATTAATATCTTAGATATTAATTTTATATAAATCTCATTTATTAGGCAACTTAAATATAAACCGGTTTCCTACCATTTCAAGTTTTCCAAATGCTGTTGACAAAAATAGCAATGAATTTTGCAATTTGAAACTTTGCTGTTGACAATTCAGGTTATGCTCAAATTCAGTGTATATATCTCCACATAAGCGGGGTAAAATTCGTGGTAAATATGCAGCGTATATAAGGACTTAAGATGCAATTTGCAACCAAATTAATTCTTGAATTAAAAAAGATATCAACTGATGTTTTCACTTTCATCCTAGCTAAATTTTATTTATTTATTATTAGAAAACTTTTCTACAAAAACTTGAAAAAGACGGAGCAAAATATAAGAAAAAAAAGGATTTTGTATATTTTAACTATAGTTGAATTTCTGTGCCAAGGTGGTAGACGTAGTAAGTATTTTACAAAACGGAAAAACAGCGAACGGATTTTCGACTTTTCAGATTTTGTAAATATTCTTTGTTGATATTTCTAGACCCCGTTTCTTTTTGTTGCCTCTTTTTGTCCATACCTCTAATCGACCAGTCGATTTTTTTTCCGTTTCAGGCTGAGCGGTCGTTTATTTGACAGTTCTGTTTTTTTCTCTTGTTTTATGTTACTTCTGCTAGCTTTTGTATCATTTTGTAATTTCACGGGATTATTAGCGTTAAGCGTGGATCTTTCCTGGCAATATCCACATTGGAATATAAAGTCGAAGCGCAATCCAAAAATGTCCTATTTGTCGAAAATTATGTTTGAAATCAGATAGAAGTCTTGATAACTACAATAAAAAAACAAATCATTGGTACAAGCTCCTGTACAATAGAAGTGCCCAAGCATTCTCCAGCTGATAATCATCCCAACCAAGTAAGCTATGGGAAAAGTTTGTGTAAATATTTACATTAAACGGAAAACACGTTTTACGAATGATTATGATTTATAGTCATCGTTTCCGTCCTCGAGCACCTATCCTTTTCCTATTTCTGTTGTTATCGAAGTCTCTGCCTCCCACGATACATTACCCTGTCCTGCGGTAGATTTCTGTACCCGTATTTGAGTTGTACCTAGCTATTTTGCTCACCCATTTTTATGATAAGAGCGAGGAAGATCTTCCAGAAAAAAATCAAGGAAAACACCCCCCTCCCGCTGCTGTGGGGCTCCCAGTTAATTTCGACTTATAAAAAAAAGACTAGAAATCTCAATATCTGATCAAATGAGCATCCTCCAAAGTTTCTACGACCATGAGGCGGAGGTGAGGATGATGAAGGGACAGTCCCCTTCTTCTAAGGAAGAAATTCTGCTCATTTCGGGGTTTGATATTACTCTTCACTTTCATAATAACAGCGTAGACGGATGTATCCCCAGAAATCAAGAGAGATTAAATATCAGTTTCACATTTTTGATGTGAAAGTTTTTTTTGGGAGGGGGGGAGGGGCACCCCACCCCACCCCCACCCCCAAATAATACCCAAACAAAAGTCCTGAATATGGCCCAAGGGATTATACATCAATCTCTACCCCCCCCCCCCCAACCCCCTTTCCCCTTGTCTCGTTCTTAGAACTAATTATGTATTTATCTGAAGGCTCAATGAGAGTTGGGATCTTTTGGCTTCAGAAAACATCCTTTGAGGCATGTCCCTCTATCCCTAATTAGCCAAAATATTTTTAAGGTCCAATTTCAAATTTCAACACAAATTTCACCGTCTTAGGTAAATTCTCTGTTGTTTTACAATTCCACACTCTATTTTAAGGTCACACAAAATCATCTCCCCCTCCTTTCGATAAATAAAAGATTTATTTAACCTAGATTTAATACACTTTCAAGCTTGTTTTGACTAGCGACCTAATGAAAAATCGAAAGAATTGTAAGTTCTAGGACTATTCCTACGTAATATTATTTGTGTCTTTTAAATTCTGACAAAAAAGATGTTTTTTGTTTTAATTTTCCCGTCTCTGTTCATTTTTAGCTATGTTTGTTGAAAAGGCTATCATTTGTATGAAATTAAAAGGAGAGAAATCTGTCAGAAAAAATGGTGTACGAATTATTGGTGATTCCAACCCTCCAGCGCTCCTTGTCACTTTGATCTAGAAAAGTTCACTAGAAAATCCATCAAAATGTATCTATAAAACTACTTTGCGAATCTTCGACCAGTCATACAGTATTTCTTTTCAACTCCCCATAAAAAAAAAAAAACTATGCATTAGAACATATGTGGCAAAACTACGTGACGGAAATTGTGACCAAGATGTTCATAAGATTTTATTTGTACTTATAAGCAAGAACGTATCCAGTATTTCTGTTTGGAGGTGGGAGGTAACAAAAACTTCAAAAAATATACCAAAAAATTTTTTTGCGCTTTTTTGCTACAATTTTTGGAGGGGGTGGGGGATTCAAACCCGGTATATACCCCTGGCAAAACTACGTGACGGAAATTGTGACCAAAGATGTTCATAAGATTTTATTTGTACTTATAAGCAAGAACGTATCCAGTATTTCTGTTTGGAGGTGGGAGGTAACAAAAACTTTAAAAAATATACCAAAAAATTTTTTTGCGCTTTTTTGCTACAATTTTTGGAGGGGGTGGGGTATTCAAACCCGGTATATAACCCTTCCCTGGATACAGCATTGCTTATATAAGAATCGATTTTCTGTTGCTACGACTGCAAGAAGTGTAAGGCCCTAATAGTAGAAAAACAATGTGTCAAAACAACACTACAAAACTAATTAAGCAACACCTATGAAATTAGACCCCGAAGCCGCGCCGAAAAGTCGGCGGCGCGCCGCCGAGCTAGCATCCGCACGCTGACGCCGCCGCTGATTATATCGGCGGTGGCGGCACTAAAACGCCGCCGTTTTTTTTCTCTCTTTTTTGGTTATAGATATCAACCTCCTGGCTTCAACCGTCATCCCAGCTAATCTGTTTCTTAAAGACAAATACAGTCATCTTGGGTTCGCGAGTACATCGGTTCGTAGGAAGGAGAAGAACAAAAATTCTTGAAACAAAAATTCTACCTTCCACTTTAAATTTCTGTTAATTTTTCTTTCTGATTTTTTGGATGAAAAGAGGTAGGTAAAAGAGCAATAGGCAATTATCATAGGCAGCGCAATCAAGATGCCTAAGTAAAGAACAATGTTGGCGCAATGTATTGTTCTTTTTTCCATACCAGGGCAATTCGTATCAAAGGAGTTGTCGTAGAAACTTCGAAAAGGGCTCATTCGATTGGAAATTGGAATCGCTAGTGCCCTTTTTAATAGTCGAAAGTGATTGGAAGGCAGCTAAAACCCCTTCCACGCCAACCATTTCCCCAAACACATCCAATCAAAATTTTAAGATAGCCATTTTGTTCAGAGTAACTGATTTCCAG
>NW_028298236.1:0-5452 GCF_049724085.1 Artemia sp. Qi Xiang Cuo
TCCTGCGTACTGTATATAATTTATCCATCCAAAGTCTGTTTGGTTTTTACAGGCCGTGATCTTAAAGCCACAAACAGGACTCTAACCTGCGTTCTGTATATGATAAATCTATCAAACGTCTGTTTGGTTTTTAAGGCCGTGATGTTAAGGCAACAAACAGGGCTCTTTCCTGCGTACTGTATACAAGTTATCTATCCAACGTCTGTTTGGTTTTTTAAGGCCGTTATGTTAAAGCCACAAGCAGGTCTCTTTCCTGCTTTCTCTATATAAATTATCTATCCAACGTCTGTTTGGTTTTTAAAGTCCGTGATATTAAAGCGACAAACATGGCTATAACTTGATTACTGTATATAATTTATCTATTCAACGTATGTTTGTTTTTTTAAGGACGTGATGTTAAAGCCACAAACACTTACCTGAGAACTGTAGATAATTTATACAAACAAAGACTTGTTGGTTTTTTACTGACGTTATTTGCTAGACTCAATCATCTCCCTTTCGTTTTTTCTGAATCTAATTTATCTTTCAAAAGTCTGTGTGGTTTTTAAATTCCGTGAGCTTAAAGACACAAGCGGGGCTCTATACTGCGTACTCTATATAAGTTATCTATCCGACGTCTGTTTGGTTTTTTAAGGCCGTGATTTTAATGCCACAAACAGGGCTCTTACCTGTGTACTGTATATAAGTTATCTATCCAAAGTCTGTGTGGTTTTTTAAGGCCGTGATGTTAAAGCCACAATCAGGGCTCTTTCCTGCGTACTGTATATAAGTTATCTATCCAACGTCTGTTTAGTTTTTAAAGGCCGTGATCTTAAAGCCACAAACAGGGCTCTAACCTGTGTTCTGTATATAATTTATCTATCCAAAGTCTGTTTGGTTTTTTAAGGACGTGATGTTAATGCCACAAACAGGGCTCTTTCCTGCGTACTGTATATAAGTTATCCATCCAACGTCTGTTTGGTTTTTAAAGGCCGTGATGTTAAAGCCTCAAACAGCGCCCTAACCTGCGTTCTGTATTTAATTTATCTATCCAACGTCTGTTTGGTTTTTAAAGGCCGTGATGTTAAAGCCACAAACAGGGCTCTTTCCTGAGTAATGTATATAAGTTATCAATCCAAAGTCTGTGTGGTTTTTTAAGGCCGTGATGTTAAAGCCACATGCAGGGCTCTTTCCTGTGTACTGTATATAAGTTATCTATCCAACGTCTGTTTGGTTTTTAAAGTCCGTGATCTTTAAGCCACCTACAGGGCTCTAACCTGCATTCTGTATATAATTTATCTATCCAACGTCTGTTTGGTTTTTAAGGCCGTGATGTTAAAGCCACAAACACTTTCCTGCGTACTGTATATAAGTTATCCATCCAACGTCTGTTTGGTTTTTAAAGGCCGTGATGTTAAAGCTTCAAACAGGGCCCTTTCCTGTGTACTGTATATAATTTATCTATCCCACGTATGTTTGGTTTTTTAATGCCGTGATGTTAAAGCCACAAGCAGGGCTCTTTCCTGCGTACTGTATATAATATATCTATCCAACGTCTGTTTGGTTTTTTAAGGACGTGATGTTAAGGCCACAAACAGGGCTCTTTCCTGTGTACTCTATATAAGTTATCCATCCAACGTCTGTGTGGTTTTTTAAGGCCGTGATGTTAAAGCCACATTCAGGGCTCTTTCCTGCGTACTGTATATAAGTTATCTATCCAACGTCTGTTTAGTTTTTACAGTCCGTGATCTTAAAGCCACATACAGGGCTCTAACCTGCGTTCTGTATATAATTAATCTATCCAACGGCTGTTTGGTTTTTTAAGGCCGTGATGTTAAAGCCACAAGCAGGGCTCTTTCATGTGTACTGTATATAAGTTATCCATCCATCGTCTGTTTGGTTTTTAAAGGCCGTGATTTTAAAGCCTCAAACAGGGCTCTTTCCTGTGTACTGTATATAAGTTATCTATCCAACGTCTGTTTTTTTTTTTAAGGCCGTGATGTTAAAGCCACAATCAGGGCTCTTTCCTGCGTACTCTATATAAGTTATCTATCCAACGTCTCTTTGGTTTCTAAAGTCCGTGATCTTAAAGCGCACATGCAGGGCTCTTACCTGCATTCTGTATATAAGTTATCCATCCAACGTATGTTTAGTTTTTACAGGTCGTGATGTTAAAGCTACAAACGGCACTCTAACCTGCGTACTGTATATGATTTATCTATTCAACGTCTGTTTGGTTTTTTAAGGCCGTGATGGGAAAGCAACCTACGGCGCACTATCCTGAGTACTGTATATGATTTATCCATCCAAAGTCTGTATGGTTTTTTAAGGCCGTGATGTTAAGGCCTCAAGCGGGGCCCTATCCTGCGTTCTGTATATAAGTTATCTATCCAACGTCTGTTTGGTTTTTTAAGGCCGTGATGTTAAGGCCACAAACAGGGCTCTTTCCTATGTACTGTATATAAGTTATCTATCCAACGTCTGTTTGGTTTTTTAAGGCCGTGATGTTAAAGCCACAAACAGGGCTCTTTCCTGCGTACTGTATATAAGTTATCTATCCAACGTCTGTTTGGTTTTTAAAGGCCGTGATCTTAAAGCCACAAACAGGGCTCTAACCTGCGTTCTGTATATAATTTATCTATCCAACGTCTGTTTTGTTTTTTAAGGACGTGTTGGTAAGGCCACAATCAGTTCCCTGTCCTGCGTTCTTTATATAATTTATCTATCCAACGTCTGTTTAGTTTTTAAAGATCGTGATGTTAAAGCTACAAACGGGACTCTAACCTGCTTTATGTATATGATAAATCTATCAAACGTCTGTTTGGTTTTTAAGGCCGTGATGGTAAAGCAACAAACAGGGCTCTTTCCTGAGTTCTGTATAAAATTTATCAATCCAACGTCTGTGTGGTTTTTAAAGGCCGTTATGTTAAAGCCACAAGCAGGGCTCTTTCCTGCGTACTCTATATAAGTTATCTATCCAACGTCTATTTGGTTTTTAAAGTCCGTGATCTTAAAGCCACATACAGGGCTCTAACCTGCTTTCTGTATATAATTTATCTATCCAACGTATGTTTGGTTTTTTAAGGCCGTGATGTTAAAGCCACAACCTCTTACCTGAGAACAGTATATAAGATATCCATCCAACGTCTGTTTGGTTTGTAAATGCCGTGATGTTCTAGACTCAAACAGGGCTCTTTCCTGTGAACTGTATATAAGTTATCTATCCAAAGTCTGTTTAGTTTTTAAAGGCCGTGATCTTAAAGCCACAATCAGGGCTCTTTCCTGCGTACTGTATATAATTTATCTATCCGACGTCTGTTTGGTTTTTTAAGGCCGTGATGTTAATGCCACAAACAGGGCTCTTACCTGTGTACTGTATATAAGTTATACATCCAACGTCTGTGTGGTTTTTTAAGGCCGTGATGTTAAAGCCACATTCAGGGCTCTTTCCTGGGAACTGTATATAAGTTATCTATCCAACGTCTGTTTAGTTTTTACAGGTCGTGATCTTAAAGCCACAAACAGGGCTCTATCATGCGTACTGTATATAAGTTATCTATCCAAAGTCTGTTTGGTTTTTTAATGAAGTGATGTTAAAGCCACAAGCAGGGCTCTTACCTGAGTTCTGTATATAATTTATCCATCCAACGTCTGTTTGGTTTTTTAAGTCCGTGATATTAAAGCCTCAAACAGGTCAATTTCCTGTGTACTGTATATAAGTTATCTATCCCTCGTCTGGTTGGTTTTTAAAGGCCGTGATCTTAAAGCAATAATCAGGGCTCTTTCCTGCGTACTGTATATAATTTATCTATCCAACGTCTTTTTTGTTTCTAAAGGACGTGATATTAAAGCGACAAACAGGGCTCTAACCTGCATACTGTATATAATATATCTATCCAACGTCTGTTTGTTTTTTTAAGGACGTGATGTTAAAGCCACAATCAGGGCTCTTTCCTGCGTTCTGCATATAAGTTATCACTCCAAAGTCTGTTTAGTTTTTTAAGTACGTGATCTTAAAGCCACATACATTGATCTTTCCTGCTTAATGTCTATAATAAATCTATACAACGTCTGTTTGGTTTTTTAAGGACGTGATGTTAAGGCCACAAACAGGGCTCTTTCCTGTGTACTGTATACAAGTTATCTATCCAAAGTCTGTGTGGTTTTTTAAGGCCGTTATGTTAAAGCCACATGCAGGGCTCTTTCCTGCGTACTGTATATAAATTATCTATCCAACGTCTGTTTGGTTTTTAAAGTCCGTGATCTTAAAGCCACCTACAGGGCTCTAACTTGCATTCTGTATATAATTTATCTATTCAACGTCTGTTTGGTTTTTTAAGGCCGTGATGTGAAAGCCACATACAGGGCTCTTTCCTGAGTACTGTATATAAGTTATCCATCCAACGTCTGTTTGGTTTTTTAAGGACGTGATGTTAAAGAAACAAACAGGGCTCTATCCTATGTTCTGAATATAAGTTATCTATCCAACGTCTGTTTTTTTTTTTAAGGCCGTGATGTTAAAGCCACAAGCAGGGCTCTTTCCTGCGTACTGTATATAAGTTATCTATCCAACGTCTGTTTGGTTTTTAAAGGCCGTGATCTTAAAGAAACAAACAGGACTCTAACCTGCGTTCTGTATATAAGATATCTATTCAACGTCTGTTTGTTTTTTTAAGGCCGTGATGGTAAGGCAACAAACAGGGCTCTTTCCTGCGTTCTGTATATAAGTTATCTATCCAACGTCTGTTTGGTTTTTAAAGACCGTGATCTTAAAGCCACAAACAGGGCACTTACCTGCGTTCTGTATATAATTTATCAATCCAACGTCTGTTTGGTTTTTTAAGGACGTGATGTTAATGCCACAAACAGGGCTCTTTCCTGAGTACTGTATATAAGTTATCCATCCAACGTCTGTTTGGTTTTTAAAGTACGTGATGTTAAAGACACAATCAGCTCTCTAACCTGCGTTATTTATATAATTTATCTATCCAACGACTGTTTGGTTTTTTAAGGACGTGATGTTAACGCAACAAACAGGGCTCTTTCCTGCGTTCTGTAGATAAGTTTTCCATACACCGTCTGTTTGTTTTTTAAAGGCCGTGATGTTAAAGCCACAAACAGCGCTCTAACCTGCGTTCTGTATATAATTTATCTATCCAACGTCTGTTTGGTTTTTAAAGGCCGTGATGTTAAAGCCACAAACGGGGCTCTAACCTGCGTTCTGTATATGATTTATCTATCCAACGAATGTTTGTTTTTTTAGGACGTTATGTTAAGACCCCAAAAAGGGCTCTTTCCAGCGTTCTGTATATAATTTATCTATTTAACGTCTGTTTTGTTTTTAAGGCCGTTATCTTAAAGCCACAAACAGGGCACTATCCTGCGTTCTGTATATAATTAATCTATCCAACGTCTGTTTGGTTTTTTAAGGACGTGATGTTAAGGCCACAAACAGGGCTCTTTCCTGCGTACT
>NW_028298237.1:0-5445 GCF_049724085.1 Artemia sp. Qi Xiang Cuo
CCCTCCCCTAAATTTATAATGCATAGAAATTGAACATTTTTTCTGATTTTGTGTGTTTTCGCAAGAAAATAGCTTGTCTTTAGCAAACTTAGCCTAGATAGTTGAAAATCTGCATAAATAAATTCATTAATAGTATAAGGGCGAATTTAATCAAGGAAATCTTATCATTTTTTCTTAGATTGTGTTTTTTAGAATGAAAATAGCTAGAATCTATCAAATTTATCAATCTATATATTAAAATCTACATAGATATCTTAATTTAAGCCCTATTGCGTAGGTACTAAAACAACATTGAATATTTTTTCTGATTTTGTGTGTTTTCGCAAGAAAATAGCTTGTCTTTAGCAAACTTAGCCATAGATAGTTGAAACTCTGCATAAATATCTTCATTTCAGCCTAATTGCGTAGGTACTAGAGGAACATTGAACATTTTTTTCTGATTTTGTGTGTTTTCGTGAGAAAATATCTTGTCTTTAGCAAACTTAGCCATAGCTAGTTGAAACTCTGCATAAATACCTTTTCTTCTTCTTCTCACTCCTTTGAATTCTATTCACAGACTAATAAAACTATAGCAAAAAAAAACCGTTCCTTATATTCCCACCGCCGCGAATATGTAACCAGCCCTCTGGTTGGCTGAGAAGGAGGATGTATCCAACTTGATGATTGGCTGAGAAGGACACACGTGATCTAAATGTTTCCGAGAATGTCATAACATTTGGCAAATCCCTGTTTTTTCATTCTCACTGAGAATACCATAAAACAGACATGAATTGCTGTTGACATCCATAAATGTGACAAAGTTCCTGTTTTTCAAATTCTCACTGACAAAAACCATTAAACATCCATGAAAAACATCAAATAAATCGACCAACACACATTTCGGGACCGGTGGAGGGCCTTTGGGACCCCGGTGGTCCTTGGGGCGCTCGATGAGCCTTTGGGGGACCCGGAGATGTCCGTTGGGGGTCTGGTGAGCTCTGTGGTGGAGCCGGTGGCCCTGTGGGAGCGTGGGGGGCCTTTGGGGAACCGGGACGGCCCTGGGGGGCCTGGGGGACAGTTGGGGACCAGTGAAGGGCCTTTGGGACCCCGATGGTCGTTTGGGAGCTCGATGTTCCTTTGGGGGGCCCGGGGAAGGCCATTGGGGGTCTGGGTGGGCCTTTGGGGGCTCCGGTGGCCCTTTGGGAGCTTGGGGGGCCTTTGAGGGTCCGGGGGACAGTTGGGGGCCTGGGGGACATTTGGGGACCGGGTGATGGCCTTTGGGACCCCGTTGGTCTTTTGGGAGCTCGGTGTGCCTTTGGGGGCCGGGGGAGGGCCTTTGGGGGTCCGGGGGGACAGTTGGGGGCCTGGGGGACATTTGGGGACCGGTGTAGAGCCTTTGGGACCCCGTTGGTCCTTTGGGAGCTCGATGGGCCTTTGGGGGCCCGGGGATGGCCTTTGGGGGTCTGGCTGGGTCTTTGGGGGCGCCGGTGGCTCTTTGGGAGCCTGGGGGACCTTTGAGGACCGGGGGAGGGCCTTTGGGGTCCGGGGTGCCCTTTGGGGGTCCGGGGGCCCTTTGAGGACCAGAGGAGGGCCTTTGAGGGTCTGAGGAGGGCGTTTGGGGGGCTGGGGCTCTATGGGAGCTTGGGGGATCTTTGAGTACCGGGGGCTTCCTTCGGGGTTGGAGGGGGGGAGCGGAACCCTTTGGGGTTGTGGTAGAGGACCTCACAACACTGTTCAAATGGAACTTGTGTATTATAACGACCACAGAGTTTCACCCTCAAATTCTCTTATAAAACCTTTCCTAAAATCTTCTTTCAAAATTTCTCTAACTGTTTCACCGAAATAATCCCATAAAATGGATAAAACGGTTTCGCCCAAATAATCCCTAAACGTAATTTCAGCGTGTTCCTTTTGTTTGGCATCTCTGCGCTAACGCATTTCAAATTTCTAGGAAACCTTTCCTACGTTAACCTCTTCATCTCATAAATGTTCCTAGCCAAACTATTAGGGTTTCGCTAGAATATCAATTTATCTCTCCGACTTAAAGCTCCGTGAAGCCGTATTTAAAAATAGAATTTCTATCTCTTTAGACTCCCGCATAATTCCAAGATAACAAGTGATGTCATTTATGATTCCTGACACTAAAGATCAATGAAGCCCTATTTAAAAATAGAATATTAATTTTCTCTCTGTCCTAAAGAACGTTTATCCCTCAGACCTAAGATTAAAGAAGCCTTAATGTTTCTTAATTCCCTCTTCGTGAATCAACAATTTCCCCGCCGATTATGTAAATCAAGTTCACAGGTTAGGTTAGCCATACAATAATGAAGTCATGTTTGTTTCATAATTCCCCCTTCGTGAATCAATAATTTCCCCTAGCGATTATGTAAATCAAGTTCTCAGGCCAGGCTAGCCAAACAACAATGAAGCCATGTTTGTTTCTTAGTTCCCCCTTCGTGAACCAATAATTCCCCCATCGATTATGTAAATCACCCCACAGTGTCATGAATCAATAATTCACCCATCAATTATGTAAATCACTCCTCATGACATTACACGTGGCCAAACAACAACAACAACAGATCGATTGACCTTGACCACCATTAGACTCGATCGATAATCCTTGAATAAATTATGTCCCGTCAGCGTTAGACTAAATTATAGATGGCAGCAGGGTGTTCTCGTGGGGGCTTTAGGGTCACCTCTACTTCTGTTGTACAAGCAAATTAATCAGGGAATCCGTACCCTATCATCTACCCCTATGAAATTATCAGCAAATATTTTGAATAAACTTATCTCTGTTCGTGGTAACAAACTCTAACTAAGGAGCGACTCGGCTCAATAGTAACCGAAACTCTAAAAAAACGGAATTTTAATATCAATATATACATCAAAAGAATCAGCTTGTGCTGATTCCAAATATACAAGATTCTTCAAGTTTAGTGTTAGCATCAAAAGTTACAAGCCTGAGAAAATTTGCCTGATTTTTGAAATATGGGGGAAACATCCCTAAAATTATAGGAATCCTAATGAAAATTACACCATCAAATTCAGCAAACCAGAGAACCTACAGTAAATGTTTCAAGCAACTGTCGAAGTTTCATCGGGAGAGGGTGCATTAAAACGAAAATTAAAAGTTCAAGTGCTCTTTATAGTGACCAAAAAGATTGGAGGGCTTCTGGGCACGCCCATTTTTGCCACGAAATTATATGATAAAAATTTTGAGATGGCTATTTTGTTCAGTATAGTTAAAAGATCAAATAATTGTCCTTAGGTGCAGAATAAGCCCCTACAGTCCGTGGGGAGAAGCCTGTAAGTTATGAAATTTGTAAGTATGAAGTTATGAAAACGCATAGTATTTTTATTAGGAAGTATACAGACATTTTTTTTGGGGGGAGGTTGTGTTTGGGTGGATTTCAATAGGGAGAATCTTCCTTGTGGAGGGAAATTTCTGGGGGTGAATGCTCCAGGGGAAATGTTACACTGAAGAGATTTGACAGAACTACTATACGAAATTCTTTTTAATTGTCTTACATTCACTTTGCCAAATTTTTCATGTGGACATGTTCCAGGGAATTATCCGAGGATAATTATTCCGGGGATCGAGGGATCCGAACATGAAACTGATTCGAGATTAAAGTCTTATTCAGAATGTTAAGGAGAATTTTTCAGGCTAAATCGTCAGCAAGTAATTTTACAGGGAGGGGGATTCTCAGCGAGGATGGAGCTGTCTGTAGGGAATTTGACGGGGGCGCGGGGTTGCACTTTACGTTGGACAATTTACGTTGGAATTTTTCCCTGAGGGGGGACGTATATTTCATAGGGGTGAGCCAGATTTACCGGCATTATTTAAAAAACAAACAGAAATTATTCCATATATGAAGGGTTGCCCCTTCCTCAATACATTGCTCTTTACGCTAAATTGTTTGCTGATTGTTCGTCCCAATTTTTTAAAAGCGTCTACTGAAGGACGTGGGTCGTTTAATTAGAATAGGAAGCTTTTTTAAAAGTGCTAACAGCTTTAGCGTAAAGAACAAGGTATTCATGAGGGGGGGGCAGCCCTTCATCTACGGAATAAATCTGCCAAAATTAATATGAAAAATTAGTTTTAATTTTTCATGTACGGTGAGCCAAATTCGGGCATGCATTAGTTCAAAAACGTTTAGAAGTTAAATAATAAAAAAAAACTTTTTCTTAACTGAAATTAAGGAGCGACATTAAAACTTAAAACCAACAGAAATTATTCCCTATATGAAAGAGGCTGTCCCCAGTAGTAAGGCCATAGGGAGTATGAACCCTACATTAAACCCTACAAGAATATGCTCAAAAGTGTACGCACTTTGAACCCTACGCCTGAGGCATGAATATGCGTGTAGTTTAACCGGTACATTGGGTTACCAGGGCCAGTCACCTATTATTACGAACGGTACTTACCTTACCAGATGGGTTTTCTAATGTGACACACATTTTTTGTGTGTCAGTCGGTTAGAGTAAGCTGGTGGTTAGTCCACATGATGACTTGATTAGTCAGTTTTTAAAAAAATTTGGCTAGCTATAATGTACTCAAGCAAAAATATTATAAAATGTTCATACAGTGCATTCCAATTTTCATTATGTTTTAAGACATTGGTTATAGTACACTACATATTATTAACTTTGAAAACAATGGATTCGTCAATTTTCAATGTGAGTACACTTTTCATTCTTTTATTTCCCAACCAAAAAAAATTAAAGAAAAACGTTTTACTAGTAAGTTCAAATTTCAGGGGGGACTTAGCCCCCCTCCCCTCCAACAATACAAAATCTTAAGACTATAACGAGTATATTCGATAGAAACGGCAAAGCACGCTTTTTTCTATTATGTAAATAAAATCTCTCCTACACAGCTATGTTTACAAGTTTGAATTGTTTTGAAAAACAGTTCTTTATCATTCAGAAACAAGCTTTTTCCAAACATGTTGCATTTTTCCGGTTTGAATGAAAAGATTGCGTGGTACAAAGAGAGTGACAGTTTTGGGAGTCAAATTTCACAGGCTCCACGGGTGACATTGTGACACTTTGATGGGGGTTAATCGAAGCTCCCGTTCCGTTGATATGCCCTCATTTTCGTTAATGTCACTTATTTACTAAGAATATTAAATCTCGTATTTGCTTTTACTGAGGACATTAAATCTCTTATATTTGTTTACTAAGGACAAATTTTTTTTATCAATATTAAGGATCTCTTTAGCCCATGTTTAAAGTTTTAGGTTGTTTTTAAAAGGGACTTTCGCCTGTTTTTTTATCATATTTGCATATTTTTTTTGGGGAAACACACTGAAAAGCCATATTAAGGGCTATATTTGTGAGTTTTTCACTGACAATTCAATTTTTTAACCAAGCCTTGACCTTCCTAAGTGCATTTATACTGCGAAATGTCCCTAAGCTAACACAGCAAATGATAGAACCCCTACTAACATTTTCGGT
>NW_028298238.1:0-5444 GCF_049724085.1 Artemia sp. Qi Xiang Cuo
AACAAATACTATTTCTGGACACCATGACATTCGCCTCGAGCATGTACATGACCAAAACAACAACAAATACTATTTCTGGATCATAACATTCGCGATCGATTACGCAATCAAGTTCTCGGAAATTCACTTCCCCCTCGAGTCCTAGATCAATAACATTGTCCCCGTTAGAATTCAATGCGCATGTGCAACCTTCGCCCCGGAGTTATTACACACAGAAACAACAAATAAATCGACCTTGGAAAAAAGAGGTCATTGACCCCATTAACCACGTGTTCTCCCTAATGACTCTATGCCCATATATGGTGTACTGACAGTATTCTATGCCCATATATGGTGTGGGTACGGGACCTCCTGACCCCTCTCTACTAGCTTCCACCTACTAACATTCATTTTCCGAGGATGCATTGATAATAGATGTAGTTTTTTAGGTGTTATTGTGGCTTTAAAAGGATAAAGAATAATATGCCAAATTTAAGAAAAGACGAAGGGAGAAAACTCCAGAGGAGGGGGAACCATCTGTAGGGGAAGAGATTCAAGCGTACATTTATTGTTATTCAGCCTCCATCCAGTGCTCGCTGCTCGCCTCCGAGGAAGTGTCCAACCCCCCCCCCCCCCCCGAGTGGTTTATCCCAGCCCGACACACCCCCAGGACAAAGTTTTTTCAGCAAAAATATGAGGTAGGGGATCATAGTAGGCTATACACAAAGGGAACCGTGTATTGTAGAAAACCGGGGCTTCTAGCATGAAACCCAAGAGAATGAGAAGGAAGGGAGTGATAATAGATGCAAACTTAAGACATATTAAGAGCTTTTAAGGAAATACCCCTTTTTCTTTAAGATAAATTTATGGATATTTCACATTTTCCTATCAATAGGTTCAACCCTTCTAGTAACATTAATTTTCAGAGGATGCATTGATAACAGATGTAGTTTTTTAGGTGTTATTGTGGCTTTAAAAGGATAAAGAATTACATGCCTAATTTAAGGAAAGACAAAGAGATGGGACTCCAGGGGAGGAGGAACCATCTGTGAGGGAGGAGATTGAAGCGTACATTTATTGTTATCCAGCCTACATCCACTGCTCGCTGCTCGCCTCCGAGGAAGTGTCCGACGCCCCCGAGTGGTTTGTCCCAGCCCGACACACCCCAGGACAAAATTTTTCAGCAAAAATATGAGGGAGGGGGTCATAATATACACAAAAAGAACCATGTATTATAGGAAACCGTGACTTCTAGCCTGAAACCCAAGAGGATGAGAAGGAAGAGAGTGATATTAGATGCAAATTTAAGATATATTGAGAGCTTTTAAGGAAATACCCCTTTTTCATTAAGATAAATTCATGGATATTTCACATTATCCTAACAATATTTTCCAGCTCCCACCTAGTAACATTCATTTTCAGAGGATGCATTGATAATTGGTGTAGATTTTTAGGTGTTATTGTGGCTTTATAATAATAAGGAATAACATGCCTAATTTAAGGAAAGACAAAGGGAGAGGACTCCAGGGGAGGGGGAGCCATCTGTGGGGGGAGGAGATTCAAGCGTGCATTTATTATTATCCAGCCTCCATCCAGTGCTCGCTGCTCGCCTCCGGGGTAGTGTCCAGTCCCCCTGAACGGTTTCTCTTAGCCCAGGGTAAATTTTTCACTCAAATATCAAAACCCCGAAAGGAGGGGAAATTTTATTTCGAGAAATTCTTGCTGCCATCCACCCCACGCACTGTGAGGGAGTTTGGTCAGTTTTGTCTCATTCCAGGGACAGAATCCTGCCATCCTACGTGCAGTAGGGGGCTTTGATCTAGGTATACTCGTTGCCGGGACGGAATCCGGGCTTCGGCTAGGTGATAAAAGAGGCTAAAAACGGTCTCGGTCGAGATAATTTAAAGCTAGTCATAATAGGGAAGTTAGTAGAGAAGAAGGTACCATTTCTACGGGACATATAGCAAGGTTCTGGTCCTTTACGTTCCTTCCTATGTCATTTGGAGCTTTCCTTTACAATCGGAGATGTTTGATTAACCTTTGCAAAAAAAAGGGGTAAGGGGATTTGTGAATTGGAGGAGATGCCATGATTATGTACTGTATAATACACAAGTGATGTTTTGGAGCGTATTGTCAATTTACCGAGAAAATGACTGAAAAGTGTTTTGAGGGAGAGGGGTGGCTTGGAGGGGTGTGGGGCATGCGAGTTCAGTGACCGTGGGGCCAGGGCCCCGGAGCGTGCAGTGCGCCAGGGGGCCCCGGCCAAGGGGGTTCCGGGACCCGGGGGTTGAGTTAAATAGGGATTGAGTTCCACGAGAGTAGTGCTTTGTCGTGGTTTAGCTTGTCACAGTTTTAAAAGAGCTTTACGGGGATTGAGAGACTCAGTTGCCGGATTCCGTGTGGTTTTTCTTTACTTGGTGGTCATTAAAAAATAAATTTTTGTGTTAAATCAGTAGTTTTTGTATCTTTTAAAAGAGCTCTAAGGGGTTTGAGAGACTCAGTGGCCTGATTCCTTGTGGTTGTTCTTTAATTGTTTGTCATTAAAATAGAAATTTTTTTTTTATATAATTATTTTGTTTGTATTTTAAAAGAGATTTACGGGGATTGAGAGACTTAGTTGCCTGATTCCGAGTGGTTTTTCTTTAATTGTTGTTCATTAAACAAGTAAATTTTTTGTTAAATAAGTTGTGTTTTTTTATTTTAATAGAGCGTTTAGGGGGTTGAGTGACTCAGTTGCCGGATTCCGAGTAGTTTTTCTTTACTTGGTGGTCATTAAAAACGAAATTTTTTTGTTAAATAAGTAGTTTTTTTATCTTTTAAAAGAGCTTTAAGGGGATTGAGAGACTCAGTTGTCTAATTACGTGTGGTTTTTCTTTACTTGGTGGTCATTAAAAAAGAAATTTTTGTGTTAAATAAGTAGTTTTTGTATCTTTTAAAAGAGCTTTAAGGGGTTTGAGAGACTCAGTTGCCTGATTCCGTGTGGTTATTCTTTACTTGGTGGTCATTTGTTGTATCTTTTAAAAGAGCTTTAAAGGGTTTGAGAGACTCAGTTTCCTAATTCCGTGTGGTTTTTCTTTAATTGGTTGTCATTAAAAACGAAATTTTTGTGTTAAATAAGTAGTTTTTTTATCTTTTAAAAGAGCTTTACGGGGTTTGAGAGACTCAGTTGCCGGATTCCGTGTGGTTTTTCTTTTCTTGGTGGTCATTAAAAAAGAAATTTTTGTGTTATATCAGTAGTTTTTGTATATTTTAAAAGAGCTTTACAGGGTTTGAGAGACTCAGTTGCCTAATTCTGTGTGCTTTTTCTTTTCTTAGTTGTCATTATAAATGAAATTTTTGTGTTAAATAAGTAGTTTTTCTATCTTTTAAAAGAGCTTTACGGGGTTTGAGAGACTCAGTTGCCTAATTCCTTGAGGTTTTTGTTTACTTGGTAGTCGTTAAAAACGAAATTTTTGTGTTAAATAAGTAGTTTTTGTATCTTTTAAAAGAGCTTTAAGGGGTTTGAAAGACTCAGTTGCCTGTTTACGTGTGGTTTTTCTTTACTTGGTGGTCATTTGTTGTATCTTTTAAAAGAGCTATACAGGGTTTGAGAGACTCAGTTGCCTAATTCCATGTGGTTTTTCTTTACTTGATTGTCATTAAAAACGAAATTTTTGTGTTAAATAAGTAGTTTTTGTATCTTTTAAAAGAGCTTTACGGGGTTTGATAGACTCAGTTGCCTGATTCCATGTGTTTTTTCTTTACTTGGTGTTCATTAAATATGAAAATTTTGATTTAAATAATTAGTTTTGTATCTTTTAATAGATCTTTAAGGGGTTTGAGAGACTCAGTTGCCGGATCCCGTGTGGTTTTTCTTTACTTGGTGGTCATTAAAAATGAAATTTTTTTTAGTTTCAAAAATACTAGGAGGACTTGAGTTTTCTGAGTAGGGTGAAAAATGGTGCTTATTCAATATCCTGGTATATATTATACCTCATTCTTTTTATTCTAACTTAACTTCTAGGATTAGGACTTCATTCCATCGGCTAAATTAGTTTATTCATCAATAACGGTGAACAAAAAAGACTATTAATTCTCCATATTCTTCTGGTCATGCGCCCATTCCTCCTTCTCTCTTCTTCTTCTGATTGCATCAGTGAATTTCAAGAGGTTTATACGATATTGGAATGCAGTTTTTAGAATGTGCCATTGAAGATGTATCGCTTGTGGAACTTATTTTTAGCCTCAGGTTCTTTACAGGGCTTCTGTCTTCTTCATTACCATCTATCTTTCCTTTTTCAACCGACCACTTCGTTTCCGTAGCCTCAAAGTTTCTAAGTTTTCTTTTCAGCTTTTGCTGGGTTTTCCGGGTTTTCTTTTCTACTTTTCCTATAAGTGCTTCATCTTTCATATCAAGTGAAATTTCCTTCTTTGGTTCGTTTATTTCGCACTTGGAATGAAAGTCCAATTCGTCATAACGAGGATGTAAAGATCCTGATGCCTGCAGAGCACAGGACTTTAACTCACTTTCTGTTAGTTTGTTTATCACTATTGTAGAGGACTTCAATTGTCTCCGAATTCCAGGTATTTCAGCGAGGCTAATGAAACATCTTTTTGTCATTTTTTATTTCCTGAAATGGAAACAGAGATCATTGAAATATTGATCTTTTTCTGCATTGCCAAAAAATATTGCATTCAAAATTCTTTACACTCTCATGAAATGTAATTAAACAAATATAAAAGATTTTTCAACTAAAGTAAGGAGCAAGTTTAAAACTTATAACAGATTGAAGCTACTTTGTATATAAGGGAGGGACCCCCAATTTTCTTTAAAAAATATGGAAAAAAAAGCCAACTTCACAATAAAGAGTAAGGAGTTAAGGATGAGACAGACTTTTGATCTTTTACAAAATTAAATAAATAAATAAAAAAAAAACTTGGGAATATTTTCATTCTAACTTAACTTGTAGGAAATAATCGAGTCAAACTCAAAACGAGCAAATCCCCTATGTCTTCCCAATTTAATTTTCTTTCATATGAATACTTTTCATTTTAAACTTAAAATACGCTAAATTCTTGATTTTCATTCTAACTTAACTTGTGGGAAATAATCGACTCAAAACTCAAAACGAGCAGAAATTAACATAAGCTGGGTGCAAAATCCCCTTTTCAATTGCGAATTTTCTTTAAAAATTTGGAAAAAACCAATTAGCTGGGATACCAAATGGATACTTTTAGTGTCTTTTGGACACTTTTTTACTTTGAAGGACACAGGGACACTATTGAGTCAAAAAAGGCAACTTTTTGAAAAAAGGACACTTTTTGGACATTTTCCAAAATCAAAACCAAATGGCTTTATTTTCTTCTTTTTTTTTGACTGCTTTTAATTTGTACTTTACTTTTGGGCTTTGGTAACAGCTTACACACACACACACACACACACACACACACACACACACACACACACACACACACACACACACACA
>NW_028298239.1:0-5427 GCF_049724085.1 Artemia sp. Qi Xiang Cuo
GTTAAGTTCTACTTTAGCTACTTTTGGCTATCTTGGAAAGGGGTAAGGTTAGGAAAATGAAACTTTCAGGGATTGGTCTAAAGGCTCAAGTATATCCTGGGAAGGTATTTTGAAGTACCTACCTTTACTACTTCTCCCTCTAGAAGGTCTTGAAATTTGCCTACATGACAAATTTTTGAAATTTGCCTACGTGACCTTTTGAAATTTTGAAAAAGCAACATTTTGCTTTAATTTTCAGGCATCAATTTCTTTTTCTCTGGCTTTAGTTCTGAAAATGCAATTCCTGTTATTTGAATATAATTTTAAGCCAAATTAATGTTGTTTTTTTTTTTCAAAATTTAGAAAGTGTATTTGCATTTCTTTTAAACATTATAAATTTGGATTGACCAAAGTTGTGAAGCTGAAAACAATTTTGTTATACTTGATTTAAGTAGAAGCTCTATTTTGCAAGGTTTCACTTTCATAACACACATATTTTTAAAGGTCATCAGAGGTCAAGACCCTCTAGAGGGAGGAGTAGTGGTAGGTACTTCAAAATATCATTTCTGTTTAATCTTTGTTTGGAGTCTGACAAGTGCCCTGTTGTGTGGGAAAAGGAAGTCATAAAACTCCTGCATAAGGGTGGACCAAGGTCAGATTTTACAAATTATTGCCCTATCTCAAACACTTTAAGAATTATGGAAAAAGTAATTGCATATCAAATCCAAAATTATTTTGAAAAAATAAATTGTGGAGCACAGCACAGCATGGTTTTTGAAAAAAATAAATTGTGTAACACACAGTTAACAGAAGTAGTCAATGATTTTCAAAGGATGGCTGATTCAGGCCTAAAGCTTGATTGTATTTATGCTGATTTTTGCAAGGCATTTGACAAGGTTTTGATATTCTTGCTGGTGGAAAAATTTTGAAAGTATGGGATTGGATGTAGAAGCATGGCTTGGATTAAGGATTACCTAACTAATCAGACACAAAAAGTGAAGGTTGGTGAGGCACTATCTGAAGGGTTGTGGTTTTCTAAGTGGGGTCCCTCAGGGTAGCTGCTTGGGACCAGTTTTATTCTGTTTATTTATAAATGATTTACTGCAGGTAATCTGACACAGCACCATTAAAATGTTTGCAGACAATGTAAAGCTGTACAGAGGTGTCACCTCCCTGGTTGATGTGACACTTCTACAGGGAGATTTGGAAGCATTGTTTGAATGGTGTAATTTAAATTCTATGTTTGTTAACCAGAAGAAATGTCATGTGATGCATTACTTTGCAAAGGATGTGGTATACTGGTACTTCATTGGTGATGTGTCAGTGTGCCCTGTTAATTCTATTATGGATCTTGGTATTATTTTTGATGTTTTACCACATGAGAAGTTTTACCACATTGTATAAGACAATGGTGTGCCCTGTTGTTGAATACTGCTCATCTGTGTGGTATCCAACTAGAAAATCTGATTCACTGTTGATTGAAAAGGTGCAAAGACAAGCATCCAAATTTGTCCCCTATCTGAAATACCTACCTTATGAACGGAGATTGAGTAGCCTGAGCTTACCGTCTCTGCAATTCAGAAGGGATGGAATGGACCTTGTCAACACTTTCTGCATCATAAAGGGTATTGACCATGTGTCTTGGGAGGATTTCTTTGAGTTTAGTCATTATCCTTCTACATGGCAGAACTCTTTAAAATTGTACCAGCCAAGGGTATCAAGGAAAGTTGGACAGAGTTCCTTTATAAATTGTTCAGTAAAATCATGGAACATGTTGCCTGACAGAGTAGTTCTAGTGAATGATGTTGCAGCTTTCAAAACAGCATTAGTTGAGACCTCATTTTATGAAAGGCAGTTCCTAGGACCATGAAGTGTATATTTGTTGTAGGGTATCTTCGTTTTTGTTTTATTAGGAAGTTTATAGTTTTTGTTTTTGTTGTTTATAAGTGTTGCTCATGGTATGTAATTTGTGCTGTATGAGACAAGCCTATGGCTTACTCCATTTATGATTAATAATAATAATACTTTCCCAGGACATACTTTGGTAAATTCTTTTTATTCATATTATTGACTTAAAAAATAAAGTAAAATACCATTCAGTGCCTTTTTTTATGCTCTTTCCAAATATAATAATTATTTTTGTTGGAAATGAATTTTACCCTCCACCCCTATATATACCAATTCAGGGTATATATTTGCATATTAGGGGGATGGGGGGAAAGTTTAAACTTACCTCTCATTTACATTAGAAATAAAATTTACGCCCCCCCCCCTAATTTGAAAATATATACTACTACTATTAACAAATCAATGCATCACCAAGACACCTGAGGCCAACACAGCAACACACACCTCCACCATCCCAAATTGTTGAAAGCCTCCCTTTTTACTGGGACTCCACCCTTTGACTATTGGAAGAAATTATCTTATAAGCTTATATAGTATTCTATTGTAAAATTTGTTGTAAAATAATGTCTAGAATATAAATAGCAATCCTAAATCTTAAAGAAAAACTTTTCAAAGATAAGTGAAGTGCCACTTATAGACAAAATATGAGCAGAAATAAAGTCATATATGAATTCAAACTCAAAACAAACAAATCCCTATCAATTAATACATCAGACTCAAAACGAATAGAAACTACAATAAAACTTAAAACAAACAGAGTGGCAGGGTATTATTTGCACTTTACTGATTTTTTTTTTTTTTTTATTTGGAGCAGTGTGTTTTTATTTGCCATAACATCAACCACAACAAAACAAAAAATTATGTCTCAATGCTTACAAATAAGTATAGTGCTACCTGTCCCCCTCTTCAAATTTCTTAATGGCTTGAATGTCATTTGCATTTCATTGAAATGATATGGGTTTTGAACAGTGTGTTTTTCATTTCTCAAAACATCAACTATATCAACAAAAGAAAGAAAACCACCATAATAGCCAAGACTGCCAAAAAGAGATAATCAAGACAGACAAATTGTTTAATATGTAATGACATTCATTCAGTGAAATCTCAGTAATTTTGGATTTATTAACATTACAAAAGAGGAAATGTTTAAGATATATTTTGTTTCCAGTAAAGTGGAAATGATGCTGTGGCTTTTAGAAGACTTGGGTGTGTTAGTTCTACTCCTCTTTGTGGAAATTTTCAGAGTTATTTCTGTTTTGGATGGGTGCTTCCCTCTTCATCTTATTATTTGAAGACTTCCTAACTAGCCAAACACATTGTTAAACTATAAATACTTTTCATTATAATCACACTTCATAAGTAGCCTATGTATTTTTTCACATGTTATTTTTAGGTTTGTATGGGGGGGGGGGTCAAAAACCCTTTTATTGGAGAGTTCATACTTTATTGCCTGGCTGTAGATTTGTATTAGCCCAGGGGTCTCTTAAAGGTGGTCTTATTTTAATGGACATGCTGCTTTTAAAGTATTAAATTTGACATTATATCCTAGGACCCTTCAGTGAGACAAGCCACATCTACAAATGTCGGACCTCAAGATGGCCTGGAAAATTACAGTCCTTTTGAAAATCAATCAAACATGGTATGTTTGCTTTTTTTGGGGGGGGGATAATTATTTAACATGCTTGTGAATATCTTCTTTAAAAAAATATATTATTCACAGATTGAGTAGCCTAGTTCTGAATGACAGTGCTTGGTTTGTAACAAACCAATTGTGGTAAAAATGTCTGTTTGGAGTGCTTCTTCTTTTTGCCCCTGAAAAATTATATAATTAGCCTACTTTTACACTCAAAAGAAAGGATGGTAAAAAATGAATTTTCTTTCAATGTAACTGAAAAGTGACTGAGTTGCTTAGGGTTTTCAAAATTCTTGTCACCAACAAGATTCCATTGGCAATATTCTTGTTAAGATTGTCCAGAGGCAAAAATTGTCAAGCAGGAGAAATTTAATGCTTTTTCTTAATCATGAAGCTAAATTAAAATTTTTGAATTGTTTTGCATCATCATCATTTTTTTTTTCAACTTTGCTTGTGAGTTTGCTTTTCTTTGGAAACTTGTCTATCCCAAGAAAGTTTTTTTTTTATTAAAATATGAATACAGTTTGTCTGCCGAGAGTGATTTTGCTGGATCTGCTTTTATAAAATTCGGAGAAAAATGAGTTTTAAAATTTTGACATTTGTATCTCAGAATTGGCTGTAGCTACAATGCTGACGTCTTACAGCAATGTCAATTAGACCATTCAAAAGGGAATTTTTCTTTTACATAAGATAGCGTTTTCGGATCTGTTTCTCCAAAATTCCAAGAAAAACAAGTTTGAAAATTGTGACATTTGTATTTTAGAATCAACTGTAAATCGAGCGCTGACGTATTACAGCAATGTCAATTAGACCATTTGAAAGAGATTTTTTTTTTCATACAACATAGCGTTTGTAACTCAGTTTCAACAAAAACTGTTATTTCCAGCAAAACCACTCTCAGCTGACTAGTTCTCTTCAACTACCAATATGGAGAAGTAAGACTCCTTGCAATTAAACCATGGCAAAACCTCTGAATAATTCTGATGGTTGACACACTGCATCTTTGTTTTTGGAAGCTTTTGAAATTTTCCTCTGAGACAAAAAAAATTCTAAGCATTGCTGGCAGATTTGTCTAAGGGGAGTCAAACTTAAAACAAACAGGAGGGGTGACCTCCCATCCCACATCCCTGTGAAACAGGGGGTAATGTTTAAATTCTTAAGTTGTTAACCATAAGGAAGCTTTCATATCCTGAATATGTTTTCTGACTTTTAATTTAGAGGTGGCTTCACGAAGGGTTTGAATCCCTTCTCCTATGAAATGAACTTATGGGATCTGATTGAGTTTCGTTGCCTCTATCTTGAGATTAAGAAGTACAGATTCAGGACTGCTTGCTATCCTCTGATATTGATCCCCAATGGGAACGTTACCTAGAGTACACGAGAGATCTGACTGACGTCTGACAATACAAACAAGATGATCATAATAAACAATGGTTTTATTGTACTTACATAAAATGACAATTGACAAAGTGAAAGTTGACAACTTGGTAAATGAGCATACAAATTGTCCCTGGATGATATCCTAAGACTGCCTTAAAGAAACAAATTTTCAGTTTATATCTATTGTCAAACAACTGGTTTGCTGACGTCTCCCATGCGTGGGAAGACACAAAAAAAGTTATCGCACTTAATTGAAGTCTGCATCCGCAAAAAGGTTTGATGCGCAAAAATCATTTATTTGATAATCCCACTAAGTCCAATGTGAAAACAAAATTCCAAATATGCAATACTTAAGACGTATGTTATGTTTTGCGATGTGCTTTGCACATAAGCTATTACCTATAGCTCTTTCAAAATTATAGGGTGTTTTAAAATGATGCTTTTTTTAAAAGATACAATTTTTGCATTTGCGCAAAGAAAACGGTTTTCCTATGTATTGCATATCTCCCTTCCCCTAGTAGATGATG
>NW_028298240.1:0-5425 GCF_049724085.1 Artemia sp. Qi Xiang Cuo
TAAGTTATACCCTGGGGGTATATGAGTTTTTTTTTAGAGCGTTGTAATAGAAACTTCGAAGTGCTAATGCCCTTTTTAGTAGTCAAAAGTGATTGGAGGAAAACTAACACCCCTCCCAGGCCCACCTTTTACCCAAAAACATTTTGAGATAGCCATTTTGTTCAACGTAGTTGTAAAGTCCGGAAATTATATCTTTGAGGATGTCACTCCCCCTACAGCCCTCAGCGCAAGGGTTGTAAGTTATGCCCTGGGGGCATATAAGGTTTTTATAGAAAGTGTTATCGTAGAAATTTCAAAAAGGGCTCACTCGATTGGAAATTGAAAGCACTAGTGCCCAATTTAATATTCGAAAGTGATTGGAGGGCATCTAACGCCCTTCTCAAGTCTACCATTTCCCCAAACACGTCCAATCAAAATTTTGAGATAAGACATTTTGTTCAATGTAGTTAAATGTTCTGGAAATTAGGTCTTTGCCAGTGTTGTCGTAGAAACTTCAAAAAGGACTCCTTAAATTGGGAATTGAGAGGGCTATTGCCCTTATTAATAGTCAGAAGCGATTGGAGGGTGAATGTCCCCCCATACCCATCATTTCCCCCAACACTTCCTATAAACAGTTTGATGTGGCAATTTTGTTGAACGGAGTTGAAGGGTCCAAAAATTATGTTATTGAGTATGACAACCCCAAACAGCACTCAGGGCAAAGGTTGTAAGTTATGCCCTGGGGGCATATAATGTTATATTAAATGTGTTGTCTTAAAAAATTAAAAAAGGGCTCTTTAAATTGTAAATTCAGCGGGATTTTGCCCTTTTTATTTGTTTAAATTAATGAGGGAGAGAATCGCCCCCCCCCCCCGCAACGCCCATCATTTCCCCAAGCATTTCAGATTGACATTTTGATATTGCCATTTTGTTCAACTTAGCTGAAAGGTTTGGAAATTATGTCTTTGAGGATGACAACCCTCCTCTATAGCCCTCAGGAAAAGGGTCGTTATTTATGTCTTTGGGGCATTTAACGTTTTTATAGAAATTTTTGTCGTAGAAGCTTTAAAAATGGCTAATTCGTTTGGAAATTGCGAGGACTTTTCCCTTTTTTATTAGTCGAAAGTGATCAGAGGGCAAAGGTCTCTCTCCACGTCTATCGTTTCCCCAAACACTTTCAATCAAAATTTTGATATAGGCATTTTGTTAAGCCTATCAGAAAGGTCTGGAAATTATGTCTTTGAGGACAACAAATCCCCCCAGCCCTCATGTAAAGGGTTGTAATTTGTGCCCTGGGGACGAATAGGGTTTTATAGAAAGTGGGGTTATATAAACTTCAAAGGGGGTTTATTGGATTGGTAATCAGACGCTCTAGTGCTCTTTTTAAGAGTCAAACTGATCAGAGGGCAGCTACCCTCTCACCCCTATACACACACCATATTGTCCCGAAATGCGTCTAATAGAAATTTTGAGATAGCCATTCTATTCAAAATAGTCCAAATATTATATAACAAGGCTTTTGGGGTTGAAACAAACCCCAGAGCTTAGGGGCAAGGGTTTTAAGTTATGCCCAAGGGTATTAAAGGTTTTTATGGAAGGAACGGTTGTTTAACTTCAGAAGAGGCTCAGTATTTCTTCCTAAAAAAGACAATTTCAATATAAAACTAACATAAGTTAATCAAAAAAACTTTTTGCTCAAATAAGTTGTTTTTTTTTTAAGTAAATAACTACAGTAAACCAAAAATATAATCAAATACTAAACCAAGCATAAAACTACAAAAAATCAGTACCACTAAAAAAATGAAACCCACAACCACAGAAATTAAAATAAGTCAACCTCAAAACGAGCAGAAATTAATCTAAGTAGGGTTCTAAACCCTATGCTTTCTAAAAGTCAGAATATAATTTGTACTTTACTGAAAAAATTCTTTTAAATTTTTTCGCTTATAACTTTAAGAGAACAAAAATTAATTAAGATTTTAAGGAATAAATATCAGCAAATGTGTATTAAAATGACAATGCACATTTTTTTCAGTAAATTCATTTGAATTTTTTTCAGTAAAGTACAAATTATATTCTGGAGTTCTTTCCTTTTTTTGAAAAACTTATTTGTGCAAAAAGTTTTTTGATTAATTATTAGAAAAGACGGTGGGAGCAGTGAAGATGTTAAAAGTAGAATAGCCAAGGCTCAGGGTGTTTGTTTTTCCACAGTTGAAAAAAAGTTTGGGAGAATAGGAAGATAAGTCTACAAACCAAGATTAGAATATTAGAACCTACAGTGATGACAGTGGTCAAATATGGCTCTGAAGCATGGGCGTTCCGAAAAGCGGATGAAGATTTGCTAGATGTTTTCCAGAGAAATTGCTTAAGGATTGTTCTGGGTACCTGGCTGACTGACCGTTTTCAAACAATAGGCTCTACGAAAAATGTAGTTCAATACCACTCTCTAGGGCTATAGTGAAAGAAAGGTTGAGGTGGCCAGGGCACGTTGTGTAGATGAAGGATGATAGAATGCCGAAGATTATTCTTTTTGGCCAACCGTCTAGGGATAAACGGAAAGCAGATCGTCCTCGTCTGAGATGGGAAGACGTCATTAATAAAGATTTAAAGGAAATAGGGACTTCGTGAGAGGGTGTAAAAAGGGAGACTTTGAATAGATTGTGATGGAGGAGGAGCGTGCGTAGCTGTATTAGTCTCAGCCGGCTTGGTGCTGCGGTGAGTTGTTAGTACTAGTAGTAGTAGTTAATGCTAAGTTAGTGCTACAGCTGAACACTGCTACTTTGTTTTCAAATAACATACTAGACTATAATAGGATTTTTTTTACGCAGAATTTCCTAGGGCTATGTGTTGTACTAGCATAGAGTTTTGTCTGTCTGTCTAATTCAGTGTTATTTTTGTCTAGTTGTTAAAATGTGGTTTTTAATGTCTTTACTTCTTATTTTTGGCTTTTTATTTTCAATTCTAGGTATTAAGGGTTTTAAATTTTTGTTTTTACTTCTGTTATTTTTAGATACAATTTTTTATCTTTAACTTTGTTTTTACTTAGACATTAAGGATACCTTGTTATAAACACAGGCAAATGACCGTTATTCACTATCGTTTGTTCTATTTCCAAGAACATAAAGTTCCCTGTTTCTGGCAAGTTATTGTTTTGTAAAAATATATTTCCATTTAAGTTTAAGAACAAAATTAAAATATGGAAATATATTAAAACATATAATTATTTTTATTAAAACAATGAGCTTGTTAAAATAGTGCAACCTAAATAATTTGGTTTCTTGTTCCAAAATGCTAAACAACAGAAAGAGAGAGGGAGGGGAGAGGGACAAAAACATATATCTAAAATATTCAGTGAAACAACATACAAACATGCGAGAGCTCGAAACACGTAAAAAAATCAGGCACAAACTCAGATCTAAGATTTTTTATATTTAGAGTTTTTCATTTGCTTTATTTGGAGCTCTCTTTTTCTCGGCACAGTGATCTGGATAGGGTCCGTAAGAATGTACACCTTTTCTGATTAGTAGATTTTTCTTAGATATAAAAACTGAATACTCGTCATTGTAAGCTATTTAGACAGGATTTGATTCGTTTTCGAAAATTGTTATCACAAGCTCAAATGGGTTGAATCCACACTTCAGAGTCAAATTTAAAAGCCAACACAGCCAAAAAAAAAGAAAAAAAGATTGTTCAGAAGAACAGATGGATGTACATATCAACAAGTCAAAAAGATGAAAACTATCAAACTCAAGAACTTAACAGAATGAATGGTGAAAAAGAATTTAGGCGAGACTTGGCAACAGAAACACATTTTATTCTACGATACATTTAAACATCTGTTGCAGCTAACTTATCAAATATCTACTTATGTGCATGTGCATCAACTAGAGCTGCTTCAGTTTTTATTTCAAGTGCATTGCCCTTTAGTCCATTACTAACGTTATAAATTACCTGTCTCATCCAGTCAATGATTTCAAGATTTTTTGAATCTCTATGACTGGTATATTTATAAGCTTTGTTCCCAATATTTTTTTTTTAGTTTAAGTTAAAATTCAATAAATGTAAGTACATAAAGCAAGTACGTAAATTAAACCCAGAGCTATTCCTAGGGTTGGCGCTGCCCTGGGAAAATTAATTACAGCACTCCCCTTCCGACACATATATAATAAAAAAAAGTAGAATCAAACTAAGCCACAGCAACTTCGCTTTAGACTTTTTCTTTCCCTCTCCATTTTATACGATCCTTTCTCCATCTAGATTTCAAAAGTTCCTTTTTAGGATTATTTTCATCGAAAGACTTTTTTTTTATGTTTCCATTGAAAAAACTGATACAAAAACAAATATGTCTCCCCCTAACATTTTGGAAAACACGTCCCCACTCCTTTATTTTTTGGGAATTGAAATCTCTGAAGAAAACTGCTTTAAAAATGTTTTTCCCAAGCAAAGTTTAGCATATTTTTAAACGCTCATATTATATTATCTTTAAATTCAATCAATTCAGCATTTGATATCACCGAAACATTTCAGTTTTATTGTCATGAAAAACGAAAATGACATAATCCTTTTCTAAAACTTCAATTCAGGTTGACATACATGTCTGACACAACTTTGATTATTTAGAAATTGCTAGATTATTCACTTCAAATTTCAAGTACTATTTGTATTTTATGAGTGTAGTTATTTATATTTTAAAGGCCTATTTTTTTTAGTTTAGTCAAAATTAAAATTTTGAAAGTATAAACCATTTTTCAGAGTGTAGGAAATGTCTGACTTTAATCCGAGGATTTTCCTTAGCTCTGTTTGAGACATTTTTTATTGTATGCTGGCATTATGTTCTTTTTTATTTCAACTAAGTTAGACTATTAACATTAGAGGCATCACAAGCCAAAAAGTATAGAGGTAGGGGGGGCAATGAATGGGATCGACTGGCCAATTTTAAGATCAAGAATGCTTAATTTTTGTTTTACCAATTGAGACAACTCTTTAGCCATTTATTTCCGTTAGCCCCTTTACCTATTAAAAAATTGTAACGAAGAAACAGGTCCCCTCCTCCCTTGATCTGCGACACCCCTTTTAATTTCAAAGACAAATTTCAATATTGAGCTTAGGGTTTAAGGGCTATTTTTGCTAGACTCAAAAAATTGAATTACAAAAAAAAATAGATTGATCTTAATACTGGACAAAATATATCTATAATTTAGAAATTTTCAATTTATTACCTCATCTCATATGTATGGCATACTAGGCTCTTTGTCATTTAAAATGCACCTTTTGTACCAAAAAACAATCCTAAAACATACTGAATTCAATGCTAATTTAGAAATAAAGACAAATTCAAGCGGCTCAAAATTAGAAAGAAGTGCCTCTCACGCGACTTCTTCAGACGACGACATCTCTTTGATAAGCATAACTGTTAGAGGGCCTCAAGAATTTATTTACTGGCAAC
>NW_028298241.1:0-5420 GCF_049724085.1 Artemia sp. Qi Xiang Cuo
TTTCATATACGGAATAACTTCTGTTCGTTTTAATTTTTAATGTCGCTCCTTACTTTCAGTTAAAAAAAAACTTGTTTTTTTTTATTTAATTTTTCAGAAGGAGAGAAAGGCGCGGCCTATTCTAATTAGCGTCTACTAATAAGAAGACTAGTAAAGGAAAAGAAGGTAAAAAAAATCAAGACAATGATTCGAGACTTGCCTAAATAAGTTGAAACAAAGATAATCTACTTGCCACAATTTGTGTAGAGGCTTCTTAAGGTGTTAAATCATTTTTGTCCTTATTGTGCCAATATTATACCAATTAATATTGGGCTTAAATAGTATCTCTGGTCCCATACCTGAAATAATTTGTTCCCAATATGCTCAATCTATGTTCAACAGGGATCACTATTTTCTTCTTAGAAACTCTAGTTATTTCTCTAAGGACGACTCTGTAGAAAGTCCATAACAAAAACCCAATCTGCTAGAAGCATTATCCAGTTATTGTCTTTGACAAGACAATGCTAATATTATTGAAGGAAATAATATAGATAGGTCTTTAAAAATAGGTCAAAGTGCGTTTTTGCTTCCACTTGCTTTTTGTCAATCAATACCAGAAATTATTGCAAGTAAAACCAAAATGTATCGACAGACAATTTCTGAGACTACGCTGGCTAATCATGCCAAGAGATGAAAAAATTCCAAAAGAGAATAAGGATATTTACAGCCAGTAATATGAGGTCGAGCGGAGGTCTCGGCCGAAATATTTTCATATATCGATAGTTCGTTGCATAAAGGTAGTAGTTAAAGTAGTTAAAAATGGTAAGGCATACATGAAATATAAGGCGATAATATATATCGCTGGTAAGGCGATAATATATATCGATAGTTCGTTGCATAAAGGTAGTAGTTAAAGTAGTTAAAAATCGTAAGGCATACATGAAAAATCATATTTCTGTTTGGGGAGGAAGCAGATCTCAATCTATTCATTGAATTCTCCGGTTGAATATTCTAAAGAACTCTTTTAAACATGTAATACCTTTAAATAAGAAGATACACTGAAGAGAGAAGAGATATTTTTGTCCTATAATTCCGAGTTAAAAAGTGAGCTTTAGTCTCACCAATTTCTTACATATTTCGCAAGGCAATCCCATTATTCCAATATTTTGGAGAGAAAAAGAGCCCCACCTTTTAAAACTCTGATTAACTAATGACTGAGCGACAAATCTAAATCGACATGGAATGAGATTTCTGGAGTGATAAGCAATCGGACCTTTTAAAACCTAATTGGTTCTTTTTTGAGAACGTCAGTTAGCTTAAACGATAAAACGTTCTTAGTCACGAAATTTCTTACCAGTAAAGTTTCTGTTTCTCTGTGAAAACAATTAGACAAGAAAGCTTTCTGTTCTCCTTAAAACTTTCTTGAATAGAACATGTCGTGTTGTATCCTACAGATAAACTTTTCACGTTCATTGGATATCATTACAATTTTTCTGTGCTTCCACGAATGTCATTAATTGTATTTAAAATGATCTCCCTCTTTTTATTGTTAGATTCACGGCAGTAGAAAGGCCTCTATTGACACGATTAGTACACCATATTTGGGCATAGCCTCCCTAGGGAGAACACGTGGTTAATTTATTGTTTCCAAGGAGAATTGTTTCCGGAAGTTTATTAATATCTTTGGAGTTCGACCAGAATTGTTTCCGGGGCAAAGTTTAGATCACACGTGACAGATGATGTCATGATTGATTGATTTGTCACGAAAGGGGAATTAATTTGTTGTTCCCAAAGAGAATGATTGATTCAAGAAAGGGGAATTAATTTGTTGTTTCTAAGGGAAAGGTGGGGAAGAGATATATTGATTGCGTAATCGAATGGAGAGAATTCCCGAGAAATTGATTACATAATCGATAGAACCCTATCAGGAGCTCGTGACGGGAATCCATTTATGTGCATAGAATGACGTAATCAACTAAGACAAATGGATTTCTGAGAAATTGATTGCTTAATCGGTAGAACCCTATCAGGAGCTCGTGACGGGAATCCATTTAAGTGCATAGAATGACGTAATCGACTAGGATAGATGGATTTCTAAGAAATTGATTACATAATCGGTAGAACCCTATCAGGAGCTCGTGACGGGAATCCATTTATGTGCATAGAATGACGTAATCAACTAGGACAAATGGATTTCTGAGAAATTGATTACATAATCGGTAGAACCCTATCAGGAGCTCGTGACGGGAATCCATTTATGTGCATAGAATGACGTAATCAACTAGGACAAATGGATTTCTGAGAAATTGATTACATAATGGGTAGAACCCTATCAGGAGCTCGTGAAGGGAATCCATTTATGTGCATAGAATGACGTAATCGACTAGGACAGTTGGATTTCTGAGAAATTGATTACATAATCGGGAGAACCCTATCAGAAGGTCCTGACGGGAACCAGTTCCTTTCTTAATGTCCCTCCTAAACCCATTTTTCAACATGAAGTACTAATGTTTTTCACCCGCAACGAAACTTTGCAGCTTTTTGGTTATTTCAACACCAATAAATACTTTTAAAAGACCATTTAAGACAAAGCTCCTGCATTATTATCACTCATAAATCACTGTTCCAAATGAATTTAATTATGTTTTTAACAATCCAATATCGATTTCATATTTGTGTTTCCATAACAAAAAATAAATAAAATTAAAAGACAAATTCAGAGCAAGTTAATTTCTTAATGGCCCTCCTAAACCCATTTTACAACATAAAGTAATTATCTTAGTCACCCACAACTATACTTTACAGCTTTTTGGATATCTCAACAACAAAAAATACTTTTCAAAGACCATTTCAGAGCAAGTTACTTTCTTAATGTCCCTGCTAAACCCATTTTTCAACTTGAAGTACTTATCTTTTTCATTCACAACTATACTTTAAAGCTTTTTGGATACCTCAACACCAAGAAATACTTTTCAAAGACCATTTCAGAGCAAGTTACTTTCTTAATGTCCCTTCTAAACCCATTTTCCAACTTGAAGTACTTATCTTTTTCATCCACAACTATACTTTACATCTTTTTGGATACCTCAACACCAAGAAATACTTTTCAAAGACAGTTTCAGAGCAAGTTTCTTTGTTAATTTCACTAATAAACCCATTTTCCAACTTGAAGTACTTATCTTTTTAATCCACAACTATACTTTACAGCTTTTTGGATACCTCAACAACAAGAAAAACTTTTCAAAGACCATTTCAAAGCAAGTTACTTTCTTAGTGTCCCTCCTAAACTCATTTTCCAACTTGAAGTGCTTATCATTTTCATCCACAACTATACTTTACAGCCTTTTGGATGCCTCAACACCAAAAAATGAATTTCAATGACCTTTTAAGAGCAAGTTACTGTCTGTATTTCCCTACTAAGCCCGTATTCCAACTTGAAGAACTGATCATTTACACACAAAACTATACTTTATAGCTTTTTGGATACCTCTACGCCAAGAAATAATTTTCAATGACCATTTCAAAGCAAGTTACTTTCTTACTGCCCCTACTAAGCCCATTTTACAACATGATGTACTTCTCTTTTTCACTCTCAACAAAACAATACAGCTTTTTGAATACCTCAACGCTAAGACCCAATTTTCAATGACCATTTCAGAGCAAGTTACTTTCTTAATGCCCGTTCCAAACCCATTTTCCAACTTGAAGTACTTATTGTTTTCATCCACAACTGTACTTTACAGCATTTTGGATACCTCAACACCAAGAAATACTTTTCAAAGACCATTTCAGAGCAGGTTACTTTCTTAATGTCCCTCCTAAACCCATTTTTCAACTTGAAGTACTTATCTTTTTCATTCACAACTATACTTTACAGTTTTTTAGATACCTCCGCACCAAGAAATAATTTTCAAAGACTATTCCAGAGAAAGCTCCTGTCTTAATGTCCCTCCTAGGCCAATTTTCCAACTTGAAATACATATCTTTTTCATTTACAACTATAGTGTACCACTTTTTGGATGATTCAACACCAAGAAATAATGTTCAAAGACCGTTTCAGAGAACGATACTTTGTTAATGACCCTTATATACCCATTTTTCAACTTGAAGTATGTATCTTTTTCATCCACAACTATACTTTACAGCTTTTTGGATACCTCAACACCAAGAAATACTTTTCAAAGATCATTTCAGAGCAAGTTACTTTCTTAATGTCCCTCCTAAGCACATTTTCCAACATAAAGTACTTATCTTTTGCACCCACAACTATACTTTATAGCTTTTTGGATAGCTCAACACCAAGAAATACTTTTCAAAGACCATTTCAGAGCAAGTTTCTTTGTTAATGTCCCTTATAAACCCATTTTCCAACTTGAAGTATGTATCTTTTTCATCCACAACTATACTTTACAGCTTTTTGGATACCTCAACACCAAGAAATACTTTTCAAAGATCATTTCAGAGCAAGTTACTTTCTTAATGTCCTTCCTAAACCCATTTTCCAACATGAAGTACTTATCTTTTTCACCCACAACTATACTTTACAGCTTTTTGGATAACTCAACACCAAAAAACACTTTTCAAAGACCATTTCAGAGGAAGTTATTTTCTTAATGTCCCTTCTAAACCCATTTTCCAACTTGAAGTACTTATCGTTTTCAACCACACCTATACTTTACAGCTTTTTCGATGCCTCAACACCAAGAAATACTTTTCAAAGACCATTCCAGAGCATGGTACTTTCTTAATGTCCCACCTAAACTCATTTTCCAACTTGAAGTACCAATCTTTTTCACCCACAACTATACTTTACAGCCTTTTGGATACCTCGACAACAAGAATTACATTTCAAAGCCAATTCTAGAGTAACTTGCTTTCTTAATGACTCTCCTAAACCAATTTTCCAACTTGAATTACTTATGTTTTTCACCCGATACTCTACAATAAAGCTTTTATAATATCTCAAAACAAAGAAATACTTTTCATACACAATTTTAGAGTAATTTACTTTCTTAATAACCATTCTAAACCTAATTTTCAACTTTAAATGCTTTTGGTTATCACCCACAACTATAATTTGACGATTTTTGGATGTCTCAACACTAATAAATAAATTTTATCGGCAATTTCAGAGCAATTTAATCTCTTAATATACCTTCTAAACCCATTTTCCAACTTGAAGGACTTATTTTCTTCACCAACAACTATACATTAAAGCTTTTTGGATACCTCCACACCAAGAAATACTTTTCAAAGACCATTTCAGAGCTAGGTAATTTCTTAATGTCCCTCCTAAACTCATTTTCCAACTGGAAGTACTTATCTTTTTCATCCACAACTATACTTTACAGCTTTTTGGATACCTCAACACCAAGAAATACTTTTCAAAAACCATTTCAGAGCAAGTTACTTTCTTAATGCCCCTCCTAAACCTATTTTCC
>NW_028298242.1:0-5410 GCF_049724085.1 Artemia sp. Qi Xiang Cuo
TTACACAATTAGAATCCCCCCCGCTATCAAATCCCCTTGCAGCTAACCTTTCCACCCTCGAAAGAAAATTTTTATATAAGTTCCAGCATTTTTAACATATTTTAAATCGCGGATGTAAAAAAGAAAAGCAAAGTTTTTCAGCATTTTAGGATTAAGCTATTTGAAAATCTTTTGTATGGTTACCCAACTCAAAATGTTAAGACGTTGTGACATTTCAGCGGCGGTCAACCGAGCCTCTCGTTGGCGGCGTTCTGTTGATGCGCCGGCATGGTGCTGGGGTCTAGGTAAAACACAGAGTGCTACAAACATCAGAATCGACTTTAGAGGACGATTTATGTCATGGGAAGATGTTTTTGAAACACCTCTTCCCCCCAAACTCAAAATTTTCTAAAATTCTACATTAGAAGCTTTTAAAATATTTCTAAAGCACTAATAGATAGAGCGCTAAAAACGTCAGAATCAACTTCAGAGGACACGTTATATTACGGGAAAAGGTTTTTGAAATTCCCTTCCCCCCAAACTCAAAATTTTCTAAAATTCTACTTTACAAGCTTTTAAAATATTTCTAAAGCACTAATAGATAGAGTGCTCAAAACCTCAGAATTAACTTTAGAGGACAATTTATGTCATGGGAAGATGTTTTTGAAATCCCCCTTCCCCCCAAAAATTCTACTTTAGAAGCTTTGAAAATATTTCTAAAGCACTAATAGATAGAGTGCTAAAAACATCAGAATCGACTTCAGAGGACACGTTTTATCGCGGGAAAAGGTTTTAAAAATCCCCCTTCCCCCCAAGCTCAAAATTTTCTAAAATTATACTTTGGAAGCTTTTTTATATATTTGTAAAGCTCTAAAAACTTCAGAATCGACTTTAGGGGACAATTTATGCCATGGGAAGATGTCAGTGCTAAAAACGTCAGAATCGACTTTAGGGGACAATTTATGTCATGGGAAGATGTTTTTGAAATCTCCCTTCCCCCCAAACTCAAAATTTGTTAAACTTCTACTTTAAAAACTTTTAAAATATTTCTAAAGTACTAATAGATAGAGTGCTAAAAACGTCAGAGTCGACTTTAGAGGAAAATTTATGTCATGGGAAGATTTTTTTTGAAATCCCCTTCCCATCAAACTCAAAATTTTCAAAAATTTTACTTTAGAAGCTTTAAAATATTTTCAAAGTACTAATAGATGGAGTGCTGAAAACATCAGAACCAACTTCAGAGGACACTTTTTATCACGGGAAGAGGTTTTTGAAATCCCCCTTCCCCCCAAAGTCAAATTTTTTAAAATTCTACTTTAGAAACCTTTTTAAATATTTATAAAGTGCTAAGACATAGAGCGCTACAAACATCAGAATCGACTTTAGAGGATAATTTTTGACATCGGAAGATGTTTTTAAATCCCCTTTCCCCCCAAACTCAAATTTTTTCAAAATTCTACTTTAGAAGCTTTTAAAATATTTCTAAAAGCACTAAAACATAGAGTACTAAAAACATCAGAATCGACTTCAGAGGACACGTTATGTCAAGGGAAGGGGATTTTCAAATACCCCTTCCCCCCAAACTCAAAATTTTCTATAATTCTACTTTAGAAACTTTTTTAAATATTTCTAAAGCGCTAAGGCACAGAGTGCTACAAACATCAGAATCGACTTTAGAGGACAATTTATGGAATGGGAAGATGTTTTTGAAAGCCCCCTTTGCCCCAAACTCCAAATTTTCCAAAATTATACTTTATAAGCTTTTTTAAATATTTGTAAAGCGCTAAGACATAGAGCACTACACATATCAGAATCGACTTTAGAGGACAATTTGTCATGGGAATATGTTTTTGAAATCCCCCATCGCCCTAAACTCAAAATTTGCCAAAATTTTACTTTAGATGCTTTTATAAATATTTCTAAAGTGCTAAGACATAGAGCGTTACAAACATCAGAATCATTTTAGAGGACAAATTATGCTATGGGAAGATGTTCTTGAAATCCCCCTTCCCCCCAAACCCAAAATTTGCCAAAATTTTACTTTAGCAGCTTTTTTAAATATTTGTAAAACGCTAAGACATAGCGCTACAAATATCAGAATCGACTTTAAAGGACAATTTATGTCATAAGAAGATGTTTTTGAAATCCCCCTTTTTCCCAAACTCAAAAATTTCCAAAATTCTACTTCAGAAGCTTTTTTAAATATTTGTAAAGCGCTGAGACATCGAGCGCTACAAACATCAGAATCGACTTTAGAGGACAATTTATGTCCTGGGAAGATGTTTTTGAAATCCCCCTTCCCCCCAAACTCTAAAATTTTCCAAAATTCTACGTCAGAAGTTTTTTTTTTAATATTTGTAAAGCGCTAAGACATAGAGCGCTACAAATATCAGAATCGACTTTAGAGAACAATTTATGTCATGGGAATATGTTCTTGAAATCCCCCTTCCCCCCAAACTCAAAATTTTCCAAAATTTTACTTTAAAAGTTTTTTTTTAATATTTCTAAAGCGCTAATACCACTGCTTTCCTGGTCGCTTCACTTACTCAGTGAAGCGGAGGCAAGGCCCTTTGGGGACTTGCTTGTGGTGTCAAGGGAGTCCACTTGCAGGTGGAGCTCTCGATCCGTGCTGAGGACAGTTCCGGTGGTGGTGAGGGTCGGGTGCGTGAAATCTTTAAAAATCGCCCTAATTTATCCGCATGAACGATATTGGTTTTTCTACAAATAACGTAGAGCAAAAGGGCAAATTCGTGAGATATAACTTCTTTAATAACTATTGCTGACAGCGACCTCGCGTCATATATTTACTTGTTTATGGCCGATCGGTAAGACCGGGGTGTCAGAAAAGTTACAACAGGGATAACTGGCTTGGGGCGGCCAAGCGTTCATAGCGACGTCGCTTTTTGATCCTTCGATGTCGGCTCTTCGTATCATTGCGAAGCAGTATTTGTCAAGTGTAGGATTGTTCACCCACCTACAGGGAACGTGAGCTGGGTTTAGACCGTCGTGAGACAGGTTAGTTTTACCTAACATACGTTCAAAGCCATTGCTATATTAACCCTGCAAAGTACGAGAGTAACTGCAGGTTCGTACATTTAGTTTTGCACTTGGTCAAACGGCCACTGGTGCGTGGCCAAATCCTTGTGAGTAGACCTTACAACCTTTGAAGGTAGAATCTGTGCATTAGGTCACAAATATTTAGTGATATTGGATTCACTGGTGGTTAAACATTACCTTGTCCTTTTGCTTTTAGCACTGGGTTCTAGTGCTATGGAGCCCAGGTTCGGTGGTTGCTTGCCCTCGGGAGATGGCGACAAGGCAGCTTCACCGTCAAATAATTAAAATATTCCATAAGGTCGAATGCCAAAATCACTTGTAGACAACATGGGTGCAGGCCGGGGTGTTGTAAACGGTAGAGTAGTAATTTACACTGCGACCTGCTGAGACTAAGACTACGACCGGGAGATTTTTCTTGCCAGTAGGCGAGTCCCCCAAATTCACTTGAATGATTTTCAAGTGTTGGTCGTAGGAGAATACTGTATATCGAGAATAAAATGGGTGGGTACAAAGTACTCAAAAATGAAGGGGGGTCATTCTAAACCCATTGTATGGGTAGCGGAAATTAGGATGACTCGGCGAGAGTGTCAAGACTCGTTGAATCTCTTGACACGGGCAGTTATACGGGAATAAAAACTATTCCGTTTTCTTTCTCAATGTGTTTGCCAAGCCCAGACAGTAATTTCGGTCTTTTTTGCGACCTATGTTGGTGCGCTGAGGTACCAATAACATGCATTATCTTCGTTCCCATTGTATGTATGGCCTTCTTTGGTTTTATATTAACACTGGCGGTTAAGGGATTCGCATAGTGCCACGAGGTAGAGTTTGTTTCAAAAACGAGGTGGAGGCCGAAGGCCTCGACCGAGTATATAGGACAATATATGTCGTGGGAAGATGTTTTGAAATCCCCCTCCCCCCCCCCAAACTCAAAATTTTTCTAAATTCTACTTCAGAAGCTTTTTTAAATATTTGTAAAGCGCTAAGACATAGAGCGCTACAAACATCAGAATCGACTTTAGAGGATAGTTTATCTCGTGGGAAGATGTTTTTGAAATCCCCCCTCCCCCCAAACAAAAAATTTACAAAATTCTACTCCAGAAGCTTTTTTAAATACTTGTAAAGCGCTAAGACATAGAGCGCTACAAACGTCAGAATCAACTTTAAAGGACAATATATGTTATGGGAAGATGTTTTTGAAATCCCCCTTCCCCCAAACTCAAAATTTTACAAAATTTTATTTTGGAAGTTTTTTTTTAATATTTCTAAAGCGCTAAGACATAGAGCGTTACAAACATCAGAATCAACTGGACAAATTATGTTATGGGAAGATGTTCTTGAAATCCCCCTTCCTCCTAAATTCTAAATTTTCCAAAATTCTACTTCAGAAGCTTTTTAAATATTTGTTAAGTGCTAAGACATAGAACGCTACAAACATCAGAATCGACTTTAGAGGACAATTTATGTCATGGGAAGATCTTTTGAAATCCCCCTCCCCCCAAACTCAAAATTTTCCTAAATTCTACTTCAGAAGCTTTTTTAAATATTTATAAAACATCAGAATTGACTTTAGAGGACAATTTATGTCGTGGGAAGATGTTTTTGAAATCCCCCTTCGCCCCAAACTTAAAATTTTGTAAGATTCTAGCCTTCTTTTTCATGGAGGGATGGTGGTATCAATCGACTTTAAAGGACAATTTATGTTATGGGAAGATGTTTTTTATGTCATGGGAAGATGTTTTTGAAATACCCATTGCCCATTGAAATTTTGACAAAGCAACTAGAGTCAAGCGCAGGACTGGTCTTGCTTTTGGCTTTTTGAATTTTGAGCTAGTCACTCCTGTGGACATTTTAAACTGTCTAAAAAAAAACTAGGAATTCCAGTACCAAGGTTTTACTACAAAATAAAGATTAGCTTAGCTGGAGATTACCTGAAATCAGTAAATGGGGAAAGTGGAAATTGTGTAATCCTTACTTTACAAAATTGGTAACAAAAGAAAAAAATTACCCGTTGTTTTTAAAGAAGATCATTCCTGGTACCGTCCGGGATTCGAACCGTAGCACTTTCGCTTGATCAGCTTTGGCTTCCTCCACTAGTCCGATACCAGGTAACAGTAAATAGTATTTTCCAATACGTTGATGTAAATATATTGGAAACTGATATGCATTTAATTAACTTAAAAAAAGTTTCTCTAAGAAAATTAACGGCCATATTAAACTTAAGATTAGAAAAAATAAAGGTAAGACTATAGTTTAGCTACTTTTTGCAATCTTGGAAAGGGGTTAGGTTAAGAAAATGAACCTTCCAGGTATGGGTCTACAGGTTAAACTGTGTACCGGGAACGCGTTTTGAAGTACCTACTTCCACTCCGTCTCC
>NW_028298243.1:0-5389 GCF_049724085.1 Artemia sp. Qi Xiang Cuo
TTTTTTGTAGGTTTTCAATGCATTGGGGCTTTACTACTTATATTGAAGCGTTTTAGCTCATAGGCAAGCATTGATTTAGCTCCAGGAAAGTTGAGTGTGAGTACGTTCCAGGTGGCGAGTCGTATTCCACCCTCGTCAATAAGGTTCATTCGATGGTCTGAAATCGGTCCAGGGACATGCTTGGGTCGTGGAAGGTAAAGGGGGGTAGGTCATCCGAGGCTGTATCATCGTTTTTCGTTGCGGTAAAATTTTCGGCTGGAGGGTTGCAGGCCCAACCGACCCTAGGCCTGGGATCTAATTAGAGCTAGGACTTGCCTAGATACTGAAAGTCCCTGGGGTGGGCTCCACCCACCTCATAAGGTTGAGGCTGCCCATTAACATGGAGCGTTTAGTTAGGGAAAACCCCATATCCAGAGGCACGTGGTCAGCAGACATAGTCTGCCTCATTCCGGACGAACTCCATCCGCAATTTGAAAACCTGAAGGAGACATCTACTTCACACTGTCTTGTTAGTCTTCTTGACACCATTCTTAAAAGCCTTAAAAACCCTGATACTTGGTTGAATCTTTTATTAATTGATCTCCAGAAAGCGTTCGACCTAATTGACCACAATTTCCTCTTAAATAAACTGCTGACGGAGTTTCAAGTGAGCCCTTTTCTAGACAAAATTGCTGCCTCCTTTTAAACAAATCATTCTAAAATGCTTAATTATGAGACTGTTTATTTTGATCCCCTTGCTATCTACAGTGGAATACCCCAGGGAGATCTAATGGATACCGTTATACTTCCTATAATGATTAATAGCCTCGTGACTGACCACACAGAGCGATGGAAGTATGTGGCCGACCTCTCTTCACTTGAGGGTTGTCGACGAAATATTAAAAGTTCAATTATGACATTACTTGACGATGGCACCCAGGAGGCTTCTTTGTCGAAGATGAAAGTATATGCTAATAAATCGTCAGTTATGACAGTTAATTTTTTTAAAATCACTCCCTTCTTTCACAAACCCCATTCCTCCCAAAATCTCTGTCACATGCATTAAACTACTTAGGGTGACAATAACTGCTGACTTGAACTGGGATGCCCATGTTCAAAATATCTTAAAACAAGCTTCCCCTTGGGTTTCCCTTCTAAATCTTTTGTTAAAATTTTTTTATCCCCCTAAGGATCTTCTCCAACTTTATTGTTCTTTTCTTCGGCCTATATTGGAGTTTGCTTGTCCAGTGTGGCATTTTGGTCTTTCTTCAGAGCATATTTATAAGATTGAAAGTGTCCAAAAACGAGAACTTAGAATAATAAATGGTGAAGGGAAGGTTTCATATCATAATCTTCTTGGTAAGTTCAAGATCGCCACGTTGGCCGAGAGAAGGAACCTCCTATGCCTTCGTTTCGGTACCAAGACCCTGTCTGTTCCTCGATTACGTTTAATCATCCCCGAACCCTACTTTCCTGCCCGCAACAGACCGTCCCGTATAAAATCCCAAAAAGTCCCCAAACTGACTCCTATCCACACTAAACATGAAAGGTATCGGAAGAGTTTTGTTCCGAGTTTTGTTGAGTTGTACAGTAGCCAAGAGAATTAGTCTTTAATTTTATTGTTATCGATTTATTTTTTTTTCCTTTGACTTTTTAACTAAGTTTACTCATCATATTTTTTTTATGTATTTTCATTAATTTTATTGTTCTTTATTTTGTTTTTATTTTTGACTTTTTAATTAAGTGTTGACCTTTTCCATATATTTTTTTTTACAATGAATTATGTTCGAAGTGAATTTCACGTTCTTTTGATGATACATGTGTGTATGCTCTTTATTATATATATATATATATATATATATATATATATATATATATATATATATATATATATATATATATATATATATATATATATATATATATATATATATATATATATATATATATATATATATATATATATATATATATATATATATATATATATATATATATATATATATATATATATATATATATGTATAGTGCCTTTGAAATATATATATATAGGGTTTTTTTGGACGAAAAATTCAATTTCGGCAAAACATGCTGTAAAAGAAATTTCAAAACAAAATTCTATTCTATTCTACTCTAAATGGCTATCTGAAAATTTTATTCGATGCATTTGGAGAAAAAAGGGCCTGAGGGGGGCTATTTGGTCACCGATCTCTTTTGACTCTTAAAAAGTGAGCTAGAACTCTATTTTTCCAGTCAAATGAGCCATCTCTGAAATTTATACGAGCATTCCTTCCATAAAACCCATATATGCCCCCAGGGCATAACTTGTAACGCCTGTCCCTGGGGGGTTGTGTCAACAGCGGAGTTTTGTTTGTATGATCTTTGAATTATTTTTAACAAAATGCCTATCTCAGAATTAAATCGAATGCATTTGGGAAAAAACGGTGCGGGGGGGAGCTAGTTGCCCTCACTTTTGACTGTTAAAAAGGGCACTAGAACTTGTTATTTCTTATTAAGTGAGCTCCCTGCAAAGTTTATATGACAACCCCTTCCATTTGAAGTGCCTATGTAATAATAAAACATTGGAGCTGTATGACCCTTCCATAAGAACCATATCTGCCCCTAGGGCATAACTTACAACGCCATCCCCCCGGGTCCTGGAGGGTTGTGTTAACCCCGGAGTTTTTGTTATATGATCTTTGAACTATTTTTAAAACAATGGCTATTTCAAAATTTGTATCGGATGGGTTTGGGGAAAAAAGGGCATGGGGGACTAGTTACCCTCCGATCTCTTTTGAATCTTCAAAAGTGAACTAGAACTTTTAATTTCCAGTCAAATGAGCCCTCTCTGAAGCTTATTCGAGCATCCCTTCCATAAGAACAAAATATGCCCCCAGAGCATTACTTACAGCGCCTTCCCCCGGGCCCTGGGGGGCTGTATCGACACCGAAGTTTTTGGTTATTTACTTTTGAACTATTTTTAGCAAAATGGCTATCTTAACATTTGGCTATCTCAAATGGCTATCGGATGCGTTTGGGGGAAAAGGGCGTGGGGGGGGGCTATTTGCCCTTGGATCTCTTTTGACTCTTAAAACATTAACTAGAACTTTCAATCTCCAATCAAATGATCCATCTCTGAAGTTTATACGAGCTTCCCTTCCATAAGAACCGTATATGCCCCCAGGGAATAACTTACAACGCCTGGCCCCAAGTACTGGAGGATTGTTTCGACACCTGAGTTTTGTTATCTTACCTTTGAAATATTTTTAACAAAATAGCTATCTCAAAATTTGTATCGGATGCATTTGGAGAAAAAGGGGCGTGGGGGGGGGGGGGGGGTAGTTGTCCTATAATCTCTTTGGACTCTCAAAAACTGAACTAAAACTTTCAATTTCCAATTTATTGAGCCCTCTCTAAAGGTTTTACGAGCCACCCTTCCATAAGAACCATATATGTCCCCAGTTCATAAGTTACAACACCTACCCTCGGGCCCTAGGGAGGGGGGGGTGTGTTGACCACGGAGATTTCTTTATAGAATATTTGAGCTGTATTTAACAAAATGGCTATCTGAAAATTAAAATCGGATTCATTTGGAGAAAAAGGTCGGGGGGGGGGGATAGTTTCCCTGTGATCCCTTTTGACTGTTAAAAGGGCACTAGAACTTGTTATTTCCTATCAAATGAACCCCTTGCAAAGTTTATATGACAACCCCTTCCATTTGAAGTGCCTCTGGGGAAATAATAATAAAACATTGGTGCTGTATGGCCCTTCCATAAGAACCATATATGCCCCTAGGGCATAACTTACAACGCCTCCCCCCAAACCCTGGAGGGTTGTGTTGACCCCGGAGTTTTCGTTATATGATCTTTGAACTATTTTTAAAAAAATGGCTATCTCAAAATTTGTATCGGGTGGGTTTGAGGTATAAAGGGCGTGAAGGGAGGGGGGACTACTTGCCCTCTGATCTCTTTTGACTCTTCAAAAGTGAAGTAGAACGTTCAATTTCCAATTAAATGACCTCTCTGAAGATTATTCGACCAACCCTTCCATAAGAACAAAATATACCCCAAGGGCATTATTTATACCGCCTTCCCCCGGGCTCTGGGGGGTTGTATCGACAACAAAGTTCTTGGTTATATGCTTTTGAACTATTTTTAACAAAATGGCTATCTCAAAATAGCTATCGGATGCGTTTGGGAAAAAAAGGCATGGGGGGTGGGCTATTTGCCCTTGGATCTCTTTTTTCCCATTAAAAGTGAACTAGAACTTTCAATTTCAAATCAAATGAGCCCTCTCTGAAGTTTATACGAGCATCGCTTCCATAAGAACCGTATATGCCCCCAAGGTATAACTTACAACGTCTGCCCCTAGGTACTGGGGGATTGTTTCGACACCTGAGCTTTGTTACCTGACCTTTGAACTATTTTCAACAAAATAGCTATCTCAAATTTTGTATTGGATTCATTTGGAAAAAAAGGGGCGTGGGGGGATTAGATGCCCTAAAATCTCTTTGGACTCTCAAAAACTGAACTAAAACTTTCGATTTCCAATTAATTGAGCCCTCTCTAAGGTTTTTACGAGCCACCCTTCCATAAGAACTATATATGCCCCCAGTTCATAACTTAAAACACCTGCCCTCGGGCCCTGGGGGGTTGTGTTGACCCCAGAGTTTTCGTTATATGATCTTTGAACTATTTTTAACAAAATGGCTATCTTAAAGTTTCTTATCTGATGGGTTTGAGGAAAACCGGGCGAGGAAAAAGTGCCTCTTGGGAAAAAAAAAATAATAAATAATACATTGAAGCCGTATGGCCTTTACTACAGACAAGGCTTTGGCGTTGCCTCTGAAACGGTTGCCAATACCTTGTTGACAAGAATTTCACGTATTTATTTTAGTGTTCCTCATATTGTTGCATTTTGTGGTACCGGGAAGACAAATTAGGAACCAGGAGTCCTAATTTACTAATTTAGTCCTAAAAATTAGTCATTTAGTCCTAAAGTCCTAATTTAGTCCTAAAAAATAAATAATAGAAACTTCTTTGTTTCGAAGTCAGGTTATATGATATAATTTCAGGAAACTTTATTATAGATACAGAAATTAGGCTTAGGCTTTGCAAACCTTGAAAATCTTCTTTAGAAAAACAGATACTTCTGCAATCAAAGCGCGATACCAATCTTAGAAGTTAATTCTTAATATGTAATTCACGTTTAATATAGAAAGGCTTGAGATCTATAACGTCCTAATGAGAGGGGAAGCTGACATAACTTTTTTAGAGTTGTAAAAAAATGATTACATTTACTTCTTGATGATATTCTATCCTCATAGGGACGAACGAAAGCAGATAGTCATACAATAAGGGCAATTTAAATGGTCTATAAGTTTGGTGAGCCACTTGAAGGCAGTTGGAAG
>NW_028298244.1:0-5388 GCF_049724085.1 Artemia sp. Qi Xiang Cuo
ATAAAATATAAGGCTCCTTCTCCCTTTTATGCTACCAAACCCTCCCTGAATCTGCGCGTGTTTTGCTTGCTTGCCATATTATTCTGTAACCAATCACTTTTTCTCTGAAGTTTACTTACCATACTTACCCCTCCCTGAATGTGCGCGTGTTTTGTTTGCTTGCCATATTATTCTGTAACCAGTCACTGTTTCAAGTCGCTGTAACCAGTCGCTGGCAAATTTAAGCTCAAGCTTTGGTATAGTTCAACATCTTTCTAAAAATTTCCCGAAAGTCTTATCTACATACCCTTAGCCTTAGTAGTGATAGTAGCCAGAATAGTAATTGTAATAGTAGCAGCAGTAGAAGTCGCAATACTAGTAGTAGTTTAATACAGTAGGACTGGTAGTATGCATAGAGTTTGTGTTGGTTAGTTCAAGGTTCTTATAAACTTGAGCACTGAGCACAAGTTATATTTTATTTTACTTGTATGAAACTTTGATTTCTGTTTTTCAGGATTTTCCAGTATTCTCACTGCTGGTGGTGAATCTTTATTGTTTGTGCCAGCAGACCCTGAAGAAGAAGATCCAGAAGAAGTTCCAGAAGATCCTGAAGGAGAAGATCCAGAAGATCCTGAAGAAGGAGATCCAGAAGATCCTGAAGGAGAAGATCCAGAAGAAGATCCAGAAGATCCCGAAGAAGAAAATCCAGAAGAAGGAGATCCAGAAGATCGTAACATCGCTTTTAAGAGTATCAAAGTTGATGGAAATGATGACAGTTATAAAATTGATGGAAGTGGTGATTATGACAAAATGAATGGAAGTGGCAAAACTGATGAAATTAATGGAAGTGGTGAAAATCATAATGGTGATGAGAACGATGAAAGTGTATCAATCAATTAAGATATTCTAATTAGTTAATTTATTATGTTTTTATGATTTTTCTTGTTCTTTTTTACTTTCAAAATTTAAGTATTATTTTTTATTCTTTGCTTAATACTATGCTCCGGGACGTCTGGCGAGGCTTCGTTGATTCCCCATGTGCCACACCTGGCCCTGGAGGAACTAAGATCTAAGGTAAGGTTGCTTAGTGCAGTGAAATGGAAGCGAGAAATGAAAAAGATGAAAAGGTTACAAAATCGGGGTCAGGTTCAAGGTTTTTTACTTCCAAAAAAGCTTTTTTTTTATTGATCATTTCATGTCGTTTCTAAGAGACAGTGCAAAATCACAGTCCTTAACAATTGCGCAGAAAAAACAACAACTGAAATTCAATATTCTGTAGCTATTGTTGCTGTTAGCAAGGCCATACCCAGGATTTTTCTTTTTTTGGGGGGGGGTCACTCAAAGATTTGTTATTTTTTGGGGTGGGGGTGCTGTTACACAAAAAAACCCTCAGAAAACGCATAAAAAATTTGTTTATTCCATTTTTGTTACATTTTTACGAAACAGACAAACATCTCGGAGGGGGGGGGGGGAGGCTCAAACGCCACTAAGTCCTGGTAATGTTACGACTTATATTTGAAAACTATGCTGTTAATGAATGAATGATTGAACTTTATTTATAACTCGCCATACAACAAAGAAGAATGGACGGAGTAAAAGATCAACAAGAAAAATAAAAGAAATAAACAAACAAAAAAACTGCATATAAAAATATAAACAAAACAGGAAAAATCCAAAATTCAGCAAACGGTGCTATAGATCAAGCATGTACATATACAATCAGAAAGACTACTTAGGGCCTTTACGCTAGCATGATAATCGAGCTTTATCTGCTGAATCAAAATATTGCATTATTAATACTTAATTCCTAACTATGTATTTTTTTGTGAAAAGAGGGAGCCGGAGGATAAACTGCAGGTAATTGGAACAAAACTGATCCAATCTTTATTTTCTCTGTATTAGATAGCCCAGATTGGTAAAACACAATTAATAACTGCTAAAGCAACTTCTGAATAAAGATGTGAGAAAAATTTTCACTTAAACTAAATCTCAGTGAAGCCAGTTTAGCGTAACTTATCCTTAAACCCATTATAACGCTGTCAATAATCATTGTTCGACTGTTTTTATATTAGTTCCATGTGTTACACCAAGATACTTCACAGAATAACTTGAACTTGTATCAATTACAAACACACTACTATGTAACCTGCACATACGGTGTGGCTCGTAAATTAAATAAAATCGTTGCCTAGGCTGAGTCATCGTTTGGGAAGCGTACGAAAGGGTATATTTCTTTCCTGAGACCAAATGCCTCCAGCAGTAGAGAGTTTCTTAAACAGTATATACTGCAAGTATAAGCTATTAAAATGACTTTAAAATAGTGGGTCAAAGAGGCTTATGTAACTACTCAAACTAACTCACTTTTAACATCAAAATAATTTAGATTTTTTTATTAGCTGAATTTGTTTTATATTTTGCATCTAAGAACTCTTCTATTTTGTATGAACTTGACTTTTTTTGTTCAAAGACAACTAAAATATTATTGAAAATACATATTATGTTCAATAAATTACAAGTGACCGTCCAGCCTTTCGAGGGTCCGGGAGTCGTTAGCTTTAATCCGATCGGTGGTTATTTCTGTTTGCTTTAGTTCGACTTGACTGTTCATTTTAGCTTCTGTTTATTTTAGGCTTAATTTATTCATTCATGATCATTCATTCAATGGCCATTCATTAAATTTATATTATATTTTGTCGTTATTGGGTTTCAATTTGTCATTCTTAGTAATTTGCTACCGTCTCAAAATCTTGCAGACGGCATTTTGAACCACTGAATCAGATACTGGGAGCCTAAAAGAAGTAAGGTACTTTTCTATTAGCTGGGAGACCCCAAGAGATGGCGAAGATAAGATAGGATAAAAACCTGTTAGTCTGCAACATTTCGAGACAGATACCAGGTAATTTCTATGAGACGCTGAATAAAACAGGGGTACTAAAATAAAACAAATTAGGATAAAAAAATATAACAGTTTATGAACAAAATTATAAAAACCTAACCTAACAAAAAAATTGAGCTGCAACTTTTTCGGTCCTTGGCAAATCCCAAATTGTAATTTCAACATCCATGTTCATTTAATCACTTATAATTGCAGACTAGCAGGTTTTTATCTGTCTCCCGTGGTCTCCCAGCTAATAGAACAGTACCAGCAGTAAATATTCCTATCCAACACATATTTGAAGTCTTCTTCTTCAACAAATAGTGGAAGCCTAAAAGCAGTAAATATTCCTATCCAACACTTAATATCCAACACAGTAAATATTTCTATCCGACACATGTTTGAAGTCCTTGCTCGAAGACTCTTTAAGAGTTTTTTTTAGAACATTTTCTCTGGGGTCATTGTTGGCTCATTAATATGTAGTATCATATTGTGTTTTTTGCTAAGTGTATGTATTTACAAGTGCTGGTATAATTGGAGGGAATTATTAGTGGAAGTAATCACATTCAGAACTTAGAAGTATAATTTAAGTTGGTCTAGTAAGTTTTTGGTGTCACACTTTATCATCTGAAATTGTGTAGCATGAAACCATGAACATTTTCCACTTTTATATAATCACAGGAATAGCAGGTTGACAAGCAGTTTGTCCCTGAGGGTGTCGTAAGGAGAGATTTACGGGAAATGGAAATTTCCTGGAAGGGTTTAAAGAGGAAGGCTTTGAAATGATTGGGATGGAGGATGAGTGTGCGTAGCTTTATTGACCTCAGGCAGCTTAGTGTTGCCTGATCATATTACTGATCAAAAAAGAATTTCTTTTTGGGCTTTTTGGCAAGTAAAAAACTGGTTTGGCCAGACTTTGGTCACCACTATGCGCTTTCTTCGGGATTTGGCCTTCAAACACTCTTCATTTTCTTTCAGTATTATCTTATGCTTTTAATTTTGCTGTTTGTATTGGCAAGTTTGTGTTCGACGAGTTGCGAGCACCTCATTTTTTTTACGATCTTTATCTATCAAACTGTTTAAGCCCCTTAACAAAATAAAATGACGAGCAAGAAATCAAAAACGAGCAGAAATAAAGTTAAATAGTTCTTGAAGCGTAAAACGAACATTGATCACTATCAGTAAATAAGTGAAACCCAAAACTAACAGAAATTATAATGAATAATCAAGAGCTTAGAACGAACAGAGAATACCACAAACAGGACTAAGAGTAACTAGCTAAGTAAGACTTTTAGGCGGCTTTTAGGCTGCCAGTATTTGGCGAAGAAGAAGACTTCAAATAAATTTGGATAGAAACATTTACTGCTTTTAGGCTCCCAGCATTTGGTGAAGAAGTAGACTACAAATATGTGTTTGATAGGAATATTTACTGCTTTTAGGCTTCCAGTATTTGGCGAAGAAGAAGACTTCAAATATGTGCTGGATAGGAACATTTATTGCTTTTAGGCTCGCAGTATTTGGTGAAGAAGACTTAAAATATGTGTCGAATAGGAATATTTACTGCTTTTAGGCTCCCAGTATTTGGTGAAGAAGAAGACTTCAAATATGCGTCGGATAGGAATATTTACTGCTTTTAGGCTCCCAGTATTTGGTGAAGAAGAAGACTTAAAATATGTGTTGTATATAGGAATATTTAGAATTGCGGTTCTCTTAGACAAAAATTTATATGCTTATCATCGCATTAGCACTAGCAGAAACCCTGCTGACTATTTGAGTCAGCCAAAAATCTTAGCATCTCTCTTGACAGCACGCCAATCTTCCTCACCTAATACCGGGTGCCTAAAAGCAGTAAATATTCTTATCCAACACACATTTGAAGTCTTCTTCTTTACTAAATACTGGAAGCCTAAAAGCAGGAAATATTTCTATTTAACTACTATTTGAAATCTTCTTCTTTACCAAATACTGGGAGCCTAAAATCAGTGAATATTCCTTTCCAAAACATATCTGAACTTTCTTCACCAATTAGTGGGATCCTAAAAGCAGTAGGGTACTTTTCTATTAGATGAGACACCACGCGAGAATGCAATGATCAGATAGGATAAAAACCTGTTAGTCTGCAACACGCGAGACCGATACCCGTTAATTCCTATGAAATGATGAATAAAATAGAGGTTCTAAAATAAAACAAAATAGAATAAAAATATAATAGTTTATGAACATAATTATAAAAACCTAATCTAGCCTAAAAATTCAACTTCATCTTTTTTGGTCCTTGACAAATCCTAAATTGTAATTTTAATGATCATATTCATTCTATCACTTATCATTGCAGACTAACAGGTTTTTATCTGTCTTGCGTAGTCTCCCAGCTAATAGAACAGTACCAGTAGTAAATCTTCATATCAAACACATATTTGAAGTCTTCTTCTTCACCAAATACTGGGAGCCTAAAAGCAGTACATTTTCCTACCCAACACATATCTAAATTCTTCTTCTTCACCAAATACTGGGAGCCTAAAAGCAGTAAATAT
>NW_028298245.1:0-5375 GCF_049724085.1 Artemia sp. Qi Xiang Cuo
CAGGGGGACTAAAATGTTCGTTAGGTTAATTTTGGTTAGGTTAGGTTACGTATTTAATATATGCTATGCTTTAACCCCCCCCCCCCCCTTCCCTCCCAATGTGCAAATATATAGCCCAATTTTGTTTCTAAACTACTATATTTTTATCGAATTTTGTTTTATTTCATTATAATTCACGAAACTTTACTTCTCGCGTGTGTACCCAGATTCTAGACGAGTACCAATTTTTGTTTAATGGAGATGGAATTGTTGTTGCAACAATAGTAAGATATGTATTTTAAGGCTTTAACTGGCCCTAGTAGAGTAGAGGGAGAGTCGTTATGTTTGGAAACAGGGTTGAATGGAAATTTAAAAATTTAAAATCTTTTGTTTTTATAGTGTGTACCTCTAAATAGTAATATTTATGTGTGATTACCTTGTGCCTATTAAAAAGTAAAATTATTTTCCTAATAAAACATTTGCAGATTATCAATCAAACTAACAAAATAAATAAATAAAAAACTTTTATCGTATATTTTTACATCCTACAACACTGGCCCCCTCTTAAGCTCTGGCTCAAAGGATTCCCCTTTCTTCCAGCCAGGCATGTTTATGTGTCTTATGTAAATTAGATTAAAGTAACTTTAATCTACAATTGCTAAAAGCTCAATTTTTGATTTTGTACAACTAGGGTTGAACACACAAGTACTCTTTTATATGCACAATTAATTATAATGTGTGGCACACATACATTTGTATAAATGCAGAAAATACACACACAGATCCTCAGTTTATATAATTAGCAGTATGATCATTCTCTATCCCTCCCATTATAAAAACCCGGACAGGGGTGCGAGTGCTCCGGAGAACGTTTTTGCAGATAGAAACATAGGCGGCATCAGATCTTTTCATGGGTAGATAAGTCAGACTGTGATCTAATTGGAAACAAGTACTAACCTGCTAATGCAGAAAGAAGTGGGAGGAGCTTTTTGTTCGCACCGAGAACAATGACCATAAATGATCTGCGATAAGCTTACTGGATAATTGTATGAACTGTGGTTTTAATAGAGACTGTCATGATCATAATACAAGAAAAGCTGATAACATAACACATGAGTTTAGGAGCACCACTCGGGCATCTTTTGTGATTTACCATTATGCTCCCCATGTCTGGAATATATTGCACAAGCATGTGAAAAATAAGCCTAGTCTTCTGGCTTTCAAGTCACAAGCAAAGAAGTTTCTTTTATCTCATGAGTGAATTTGATGTCAAGCTCACTCCAGGTTGTCATTCTGTTTAGGATATGTCCCCACGGTTCTTTGCTGTTTATTTAATTTTTTTTTCTATACTTCTTGTCTTTTCCTCTTTCTCTCTTTTCTTCCTTTATTCCTTCATCAGATGAGTTTCTTGTGTGTTGAGTAGCTTGGTATGAATGTTGTTTTAATTAGCTGAGAGTGATAACCTTGCTTGCCCTTTCAAGTTTATTGCCTTTCTTGGCAGGCAAAAGATGAATAGTGCTTTTCTTTTTTAATAAATGTATATCTCATATCGCATCCCTTCTGTAAGAAACATATATATCCCCAGATTATAACTTACAACGCCTATCCCTGGGCCCTGGGGGTTGAACTTTTTTTTAATGAAATGTCTATTATGAAAATTTTAATCCGATGGTCTTGGTGAAACAAGGGTTTGTGGGGGGGGGGGCTAGTTGCCCTCAAATATATTTTGACTTAAAAATTGAAATATAACTTTAAATTTCCAATCAAATGAGCCCCCTCTGAAGTTTATACAAGCATCCCGTTCATAAGAACCATATATGCTCCCAGGACAGCACTTACGCCTATCCACCGGGCTCTGGGGGGCGTTTTTGGTTTATAATTTATTTACAATTTACAAAAAACTGGCGCTCTCAAAAGTTTTATCCGACGGGTTTGGCGCAAAAGAGCATGGGGGGGGCTAGGTGACCTCTCGTGACTCGTAAAAAGGGAACGATAACGTCCAATTTACAATCAACTGAGCCCACCAGGAAGTTTATAAAAGCATCCCTTTCATATTAACCATATATGCCCTTAGGCCATAACTTAAAGCGCCTTCCACTGTGCCCTGGGGGGTTCTATTGACAACAGATTTTTTCTTATCTGACCATTTAACTATTTTTAACAAGATTTCTCTCTCAAAATGTTCATCCGTTGTGTTTTGATAAAGAAGGAGTGGGGGGGGGAGGGCTAGATGCTCTAGTATCAATTTTTACTATGAAAGAATAATTAAGCTTTAAAATACAAATATTCAATCAAATGAGCCCTCTCTGAAGTTTATATGATCATCCCTTTCATACAAACAATATAGTCCCCAGGGCATAACTTACCCCGTCTGCCCCTGGGCCCTGGTGGGTTCTTTTGACACAGGAATTTTAAGTGTATGATCTTTGAACGATTCTAATCAACATGGCTCACTTCAAATGTGGATTGGAGGCATATGGAAAAAAAGGGTGTGGGGGGGGGGGACTGGTGACCCACCAACAAAATTTTACCCGAAAAAATTTAACTCTAACGTTAAATTTAAAAAAAATTTAGCCCTCTCTGATGTTTATGCAAGTATGCCTAACATAAGAACCATATATTACCCCAGGGCATAACTTAACACCCTTGCTCCTGAGGACTGTGGGGGGAGTATCCTGCCCAAACATACACTGTCCAGAACTTTTAACGACCTTGAACAAAATGGCTATATCAAACGTTTGATTGGATGTGTTTGTGGACATGGTGGGCATGGACGGTGAGTCAATTGCTTGAGAATCCATTTAGGCTCATACAAAGTGACCTATCCATATATAGGTACAATCACATGAGATCTGTCTTTAGTTTTTATTACAATGTTGAAGCTAAACCCTGCCCCAGTTGAGCCCCTTATCTGACCATATGTCATATCTTACAACCCGTGCCCAGAGGAAGCGGGTAGAAATTTTACTCCCAGACCTAATATTCAGAACTATAACATCGATGTAATAAAATGACTGTCTCAAAATTTTTATTCACTGTGTTTGGGGACAATGTGGGTGTGTCAGGGGGTTAGTTGCGTGTTCGCTACTTTTTGACAATTAGTAGCTACTTTTTGACAATTTTGCGCTGAAATTTAAGGGTCAACCCTCACAAACGAGAATGGTCTCTCATTTATTTGAGGAATGAAAAGTCATTCTCACAGAGCAAAAAAAAAAAAGAACAGAAATTATATGAAAAAAGTATTTTTCGTACCCAAGTAAAGAACGACGCTAGAACTTAAAAAGATAAAACCACTTTCACGTGGTTTCTTTCCCAACACGTATCGCAACGTTTGCAATCTATTGCCTGTGCTTCAACAGCTGCCCAAGTCGGCTGTGGCTAACCAAAAGGCGATAAGTGACATGTTGGTAAATTTTGAAGGAGACGCGAAAAATGTTTTAAACAAATAACCCAATTTAAAACTAGGAAAATAAGTTGCTGGGAATCATTTCTGAACGTGAGCAGACGTGATTTTTATTGCTGAATCACGTGGTGCTTTCAAAAATCCAGCTTTCCATTTATTTTTGACACTTTAGTCATTTATCTCCTTTTGTCGCGTTTTTCGGCGCGTTTTTTTGGAGGATAAACGCCTAGCCCCAAATGTATGCCAATATTGACAGCTCCAATCAGACAATGAAGCAAAATTGTAGTAGAAAATCGCGTTTTGTAACACAAGAATAAAAATATATTCTAATAAGACATTTGAATCCAAATTAATACTCTTCATTTTTTTTGTTTTAAAAGTGCAAGCTCCGCATTCCCAAACTAATTTGTGGTAGCACAATGGATTGATGTCTTGGTTGGTATTTAAGTAAATATTATTTGTAGATCCAAAAGTAATCTGGAATGCTTTTTCAAATAAAGAAATGGATTAATCTCTTTTGTACCTCAAGTTTTTTTCCTTTTCATTTTTTTTTCAATTTCACGCTTTTTTATTGTAATTGTCACTATGCTTCTGTTATATTGTAAGAATTCTGTTAATTGACAACAGCTTCAGTCAGGTAGAAAAAAAAAACGGCTTCCTGTATGATAATGGAAAGTTATGACAATAGAGATGTCTTATGTTGTGGTGATAATTTTCTTTTTAGTGAAGCGAGACCTGACGTCAATCGAGCACTGAAATCTTTGTACATTCCCGGACGCTTAATCGAAGACTTCTTTGGTATAGCCGAGAAGAATACATTGAAGAATATAGAAACATTAGGATATCTTGCCGGAAAGCAGGTTAGTATAATAGGGTAATTCCTAATACACTTTTATTTTAAGGCTAGTTCAACCATTGTCAATTCCAAGGCTCCGGTTATTTTATGTCGTCTCATTTCGGAAGAAGTTAGATTAAGCTGATTTAACTTATCTCCACAAGTAGTGAAGCTATCTTTAAGAGAAGTTTAAAATATAATAAAGAGACAGCTTTAGGTAATTCTTCCCCCATTTTCTATTTCTCACAAATTTTACAAAATTTATGCTTTAATTTTTCATAATGTTTCCGCATAATTTGCAATTTTTTCTACTTTTCGGTATACGTTAGTATAAAGAATAGTTATTGTAAATTATCATCACAAGTAGTGAATCGATCCTTACCGGAAGGTTAGGTTGGAAACTGAGAATAATTTTTAGAACGTTTATTTGAGACTTTTTTTAATTTAATTTTTATTTATTTTATTATAGTTTCAGTTTTAAATGTTCGATTTTTGTTCGGTCTTCGACGGTAAACTGACCAATAATACCACAATAACGACCCTTATAAATACTTTAGGTTCTAACAGTCCTAAGATTGTTGAACAATCTAACACCCAAATAATTTAACAATACCACGACCCTTACAAATACTTTAGGTTCTAACAATCCTAAGATTATTGATCAATCTAACACCCAAATAATTTAACAATACCACAACAACGACCCTTACAAATACTTTAGGTTTTAACAGTCCTAAGATTGTTGAACAATTTATTTGGGTGTTAGATTGTTCAACAATATTAGGATTGTTAGAACCTAAAGTATTTGTAAGGGTCGTTGTTGTGGTATTGTTAAATTATTTTAGTTGTTGATTGTTCAACAATCTTAGGATTGTTAGAGCCTAAAGTATTTGTAAGGGTCGTGATCGTGGTATTGTTAAATTATTTGGGTGTTATATTCTTCAACAATCTTAGGACTGTTAGAACCTAAAGTATTTGTAAGGGTCGTTGTCGTGGTATTGTTAAATTATTTGGGTGTTAGATTGTTCAACAATCTTAGGACTGTTAGAACCTAAAGTATTTGTAAGGGTCGTTGTTGTGGTATTGTTAAATTATTTGGGTGTTAGATTGTAACATTGGGTGTTAGATTGGGTGTTAGGTGTTAGGTGTTAGATTGTA
>NW_028298246.1:0-5374 GCF_049724085.1 Artemia sp. Qi Xiang Cuo
AAGTGAGTTGATTTTTTATGGTTCATTTGGTCGCTGAATCGTGTTGTTGTCAAGGACAAAAGGTTGTACTTAAGTTGAAGATGTTCCGTTTTTTCTCATAAAAATAGAAGCTTCACGAAACAATTAAATTGAAATCGAACGTTAGTCTTTTTTTAATTGATGTGTTAATTATTTTTCAGGTAGTCTTAGTGGTAGTATTTTATTTCATTATTATTTTTATGTATATTTTTAATTGGTGTTTAATCAAGTAATTATTCCAGTGTAAAGGGCGCTGTATGTTGCTGCTAGTGCTGATGTTTCATTTTTGTTTCGTTTTTCTTGAAAAAATCAATTTTTGCCGTGCTTATACAAATAGTAAATCAAACACTGATTTATATGTAGGAGAATTAGAAGAAACTCTTTTTCTGATATCCTCATTTCAATGCCCTCAGCCTTGGTAGTACTCGCTACAGAAGCAGTAGTTTTAGTAGTTGTAGTAGCAGTGGTAGCAGTAGTAGTAGTAGTGGGCAAATATGGCCTTTTTGGTTAATTGATCATCTTCCTTATCATTTCCTGAAAGTTCGAAATTAAAATGCTCAGTCATTCCTGAGTTACGCCCTTTTGACAACCCATATGCACATAACGTATTCTGATTTAGTTTATACAAATAGTAATTCAACCACTGATTTATGTGTAGGAGTATTAGGGGAAACTTCTTTTTTTACGGGGAGCATAAAGAATTGCTAGAATTGAGGAATTAATTTTTGGAGAAAGTTTCGATGGGTCAAATTCATGGTGAGTCATATTCAGGGAAGTACGTAAGAGGAGTGCCTTAGTGCCTGGCCTCCCACGCAATCTTAAATTGTCCTAGATTTGTAGGCATCTTTTATACAAATTGTCAAATCGGCCCGCCTGAAAAAATTCCCGCATACGTGCCTTTTCGTATTTATGTGATAGATATTAAGCGGCGTCGATTGTTGTTGTTTTTTTTTTTTTTTTTTTTTTTTTTTTTTTTTTTTGTCATGGCCTTTAATGGCTTTTATGTAAATCAATTATTATTATTATTATTATTATGCGTCAATACTTTTTTTTAAGAAAAGAAATCTATTTAAAAGTATATTTTTGTTAAACCCATCCCTTGCAATGCACATAAGGCCTGTGAAATACCAAGCTATGTATATACTTAAATAAATCAGATAATTATCAGACTTGTAAGATCGGTAACAAAATTAATAATAAAAAAATAGGAATAGGAACATCGTAATAGAAATTTTTTATCACTTTAAATTGAAACAAACTGGTATGAATTTTTATTCCTCAAATATTCGAGGACGTTTTCAAAACATTTTAAAATAACAATTTTGAAATGGGAATTACGTAAAAATGGGTTATTGGTATGGGTTTTGTTATTTTTATCTTGTGGGGGTGCTTGACGCTCAAAAATTGCATTGTAAATGGCGAATTCTCTGGATTTTGATGGGAAGTTTTTCAGATCAATACGATGGAAATTTCTACTGTACCTAGCATCCAGTCACTGGAAATAACATATTTGAATTAAGCCTACAGTATGGATGGTAAGGTGGAGTTATAAATTTCTGTATATAACTTATATAGGCCTAGTCAGTGAGTTATGTATATTTATAAGTAGTAGGTTAAATATGTCACTGAGTTATTGCCTTTGCAAAACAAGTGATCCGTTTATCTGGCCTCCCCCAGGCCATTCAGCATGTCCCCAGGTGGCGATAGGGGAACACTCTACATATCTGTAGGGTACCTCCATAGGAGGCATGGACCAAGGGGGGACCTTGTCCCTGGGGGTCCATAATAAAATCTGGGGCACCCTTGCCCGGGGCATAAATACAGGCGGAGGAGGAAGAAGGCCCCTCAAATGTACACTCAAAAGGGCCCACTTGTTTATCCACAAGTTCCATGAGTTGCAAACCTTCTCCCAGCAATGGGTTAAATTGCATGGTGATGCAGAACACCATCGCGGGAGGATCCTCTATTGGAGGACAACTGCGACAAGGCGTAAGATCCAGGTCTATGGACAACGGTCCCTGCAAAGGGCTGTCTCGACCTTTTTGGGGTACCTGCAGGACTGGGGACCTTTCGGTCAACTGTATTCCCACTTGAGGAGTGGCGCCCCCCGAGGACATTTTAGCCTAGTAAACGACACAGCATTCGCACGGGATTCTGACTAATGGACAATTCTTCTGGGATTGGTATGTTTTGATGGGCGTCTTTGTGCTGAAAAACCTCTTCCTAGCTGATTTATCTATTACGGGTTGCCTCCCCGTAGTAGCATAAAATTTGTAGGCATGAATATATAATGATTCAGAGGTAATAGGCTTGAGATTGTCTGTGCAGGATTTCGACTCTTGTTGATATAAGAGCATCGCCAAGTGCTGAAAACCATGTTGTGACCAAGATGGGCCCAGGATAGCACAAAGCCTCCATTCATGGAGGTCGCAGGGACTTCTTGCTGTACGGTTCTAAGCCGGCTTAAGCACTTCGGTGTAGACTTGAGAAGATATGTGATCCCCGTCCTGCACTGGTATCCGGGATAATTGCTTTTCCTGAGGCGAAAATAATTTCAATGATTTAAAGAACATGAAAATTGGAACTTGGAATGTTACGACATTAAAAAATGACTATCGTATCGACATTTTGGCTGACGAATTCAGACAATTGGAACCGGATTTATTAGGAGTTTCAGAAACTCATATCCCAGGGGTAGGAATCATGAAATTAGGTGATATAGAATTTGTTTATTCAGGCACGAAGGATGGGGTACATAGACAGGGAGTAGGGCTCATGATGAATAAGGAAGCTGCTAAGTCTTGTTTAGGCTGGGAAGGTATTAATAATAGAATACTAATTGCTCATTTTATGACTAGTAAGTTCAAGGTATCAGTTATAGTAGTATACGCCCCTGTAGAACCGACTGATGGAAATACTAGTGACTCAGATGAATTCTACTTACAGTTACAGGAGTAAATAGACAAGGTCCCAGGTAGAAATATGATGTTATTGCTGGGAGATTTTAACGCCCAGGTTGGTAGAAATAAGGATAGATGGTATACCAGCTTAGGTAAATTTGTTTTATGAAAAAAAAACAGTAATGGATAAAAAATTTTGAAATTTTGTAGTTATAAAAATCTAGTTATAACCAATACGGTGTTTGGTCATAAAATGGCTAATAAGCTAACATGTTATTAACGTGATGGTAAGACAGCAAACCTTATTGATTTTTTTAGTGTAAATCGAAGACTAGCAGGGTCATTAAAAGATACTAGTGTATATAGGAGTGCTGTAATTGATGCTAAAAGTAAGGATCACCATCTATTAGTGTCAAGGGTTAATTTAAAGCTGAAATATCAGAAGGGTAATTACCTCCCGGGAAGTTATGATGTTAGTAGACTCCAGGATGAGAATTTGAGAGAAACTTTACAGGAACAGTTGAATACTAAACTTTAGAGTTTAAAATTTGATAATGTGGAAGATGGTTGTAATAATTTTAGAAAAATAATTTGTGAAGTTGCTGAAGGTGTATTAGGGAAGAAAGCTAGAACTGTAGCTAAGATTATTAGTGAAAAAGCTTTAAGTTTAATAGAAAGGAGAAAGGACTTGTACAAGAATTATCTGAGTGATAGATCACATGAAAACAAAAGAAATTTAAAGAAAGTGGAGAAAGCATTGAAATATGAACTAAGGAGGAGTGAAGTGGAGGCCATGGATAAAATTGCCGAGGATTTAGAAGATGCAGCTAGACGGCATAATAGTAAAATATTGTACTGGCACGTTAACAAATTGAGAGGTAGTAGTCAATCCGGACTTGTCCCAGTTAAAGATAGGAATGGGGTGGCAATTAGCGATAAGACAAAAGCTAAAGCGAGATGGGCCGAACATTTTGAGAATTTGCTTAACCAAGATAGAGTTGCAGGAAAAAATATAGAGTAAACTGAAAAAGTTTGTGATACCTTGGATGTGAAGGAAGATTTGTTTTGTGAGGAGGAATTAGAAACAGTACTAAAAGGATTAAAGAATAATAAGGCTCCAGGTGCTGATAGGGTAGTAAATGAGTTTCTTAAATATGGTGGCTCTGTGGTTAGAAATAAGTTATTGGAGATTATGAATATGATTTTTGAAAAAGGGGAAGTACCTAATGATTTTAGAAAAACCTTAATTAAGCCACTTTATAAGAAAGGTGATAAAAGTGAGTGTGTTAATTATCGAAGCATTAGTCTGGTCTCTGTAGGTACCAAATTGCTTAGTAATATGATACTTTTTAGACTGAGAGATGCCGTCGACAAAGTTTTAAGAGAAGAGCAGTGCGGTTTTAGAAAAGGTAGAGGATGTGTTGACCAAATTTTCACCCTTAGGTTAATAATTGAGAAGTGCCTAAGTTTTCAAACACCTTTGGTCCTCAGTTTTATAGATTATGAGCAAGCGTTCGATTCTGTTGATAGAGGAGCTTTAGTAAAGGTTTTATCCTTGTATGGTATACCAGACAAATACATTAAAATGATTAGTGTTATGTACGAGAATAACACTGCTGCGGTTAAGGTAGGAAATGAGGTTAGCAGCTGGTTTTGTATTAAATCAGGAGTTAAGCAGGATTGTGTTCTATCCCCCTTTATATAGATTATTTTGATGGAATTTGTTTTAAGGAGCACAGGAAAGGCTATGGGAGACAACGGAATCAAAGGGGAAGGAAAAAGTCTCCTGGACTTAGATTATGCTGATGATGTAAGCATCCTAGATGAAAGTGTGAGCAAAATGAATGAAGTTTTAGAGGTTTTGCGAGTTCAGGGTGCTAGTATTGAATTGAAAATTAATGTTAGGAAGACCAAGTCACTAAGGCTAGGAATAAGTGAAGATGAAAAGGTGACGTTGTGTAATGAAAAGATTGATCAGGTGGGCAGTTTCACTTACCTTGGTAGTATTATTAGTAAAGATGGTGGGAGCATTGAAGATGTTAAAAATAGAATAGCCAAGGCTCAGGGTGTTTTTTCACAGTTAAAAAAAGTCTGGAAGAATAGGAAGATAAGTCTGCAAACCAAGATTAGAATCTTAGAAGCTACAGTGATGACAGTGGTCAAATATGGCTCTGAAGCATGGACGCTCCGAAAAGCGGATGAAGATTTGCTAGATGTTTTCCAGAGAAATTGCTTAAGGATTGTTCTGGGTACCCGGCTGACTGACCGTATTTCAAACAATAGGCTATACGAAAAATGTGGTTCAATACCGCTTTCTAGGTCTATAATGAAAGAAAGGTTGAGGTGGTTAGGGCATGTTGTTCGGATGAAGGATGACAGATTGCCGAAGATTGTTCTTTTCGGCCAACCATCTAGGGCTAAACGGAAAGCAGGTCGTCCCCGTCTGGGTTGGGAGG
>NW_028298247.1:0-5371 GCF_049724085.1 Artemia sp. Qi Xiang Cuo
ACATAGCTCTCTGACTGGAATTGTTTGCAATTCTTTGCACTGTTTGGTGGAGGGGGGAGGCACGAACCAGAAGATTCTATCGAGACACTAATGTCTATTATTTCACTTTCATAGTTCCTTCAAGATCGTTAATAGGTCGGTGATACATTTAAAGCCTGTTTCCACCGTTCTTACAAAAAGTTATTGATAACAATTTTACAAATAATCATGCTTATGCAAGCAAATAGAAGAATTGTTGCTACCAACTCAGTACAATTGTTTAAGAATTCAAAATGTTGTTAAAGAAGATTGTTGATAGATTTTGAGCGCAAAATTTGAAAAACTTGAAGAATAAAACTAAATATTGTTAACGAGAATCACTTAACATCAATCAAATGGCAACGGTTTCGTAGAATAGAAGTAGAACGTCAAATGTTATTTAACAAATGAATTTGGAGAACTTTCATGGTTTACAGCTTTGCATTCCTTTTTGTGTTTTTCTTATAGTCTGATAGACCAAATTTACCATATTTATCTTTTCCAAAATTACCTTTTTTAATTTGAAATCTACTGATCTCGCTGATGGCCTGATTATATCCATGGTTGTGGCAAATTCTTTGACCCTCCCCTTGTTTTTCTCCGGAGTTTTCCATGCAACTCTTTAGAGCGCAGTTAAATCTGGACGAGATTACAGAGTCACGCCGTCAACCCCTGTTGCAAACCAGATAATAGGTGATATCAGGACTCATACCCCTACCCTTACGGACACAGGATTTCAAGTCGAGTGCGCCAACCATTCGACCTGTACGGCGAGTTTTCAGGATCTAACAAAAAATTGTTAGTAACGATCAGGATAGCGGAAACAGTTTTTTATTCATACATTGGCTACATGAATGTCCATAACATAAGTTTCAAGTCACTTAGCTTGAAACTCAGCTGTTGCTGGACTTTAGTAGTAATCTAGGTTATACTCTGCATAGACATATAGCAATCACCATGTTATTTGCGGAGACATATAGGAATTTCAACGTTATTCTATAGAAGCTCTTCACCTTTTCAAAGAGAGTTACTATCCTCATGCATAGACGCAATACTTCTACAGGACATATACACCTTTTTAAAGAGAGTGAGTATAACTTAATTAATTATTGGGATTTGAATAATATAAATGGTTTTCTTTAAACCTCTTATTAGTATGAGAAATACATTCAGAGAGAATAGTTTATTTGGGAAGATAATAGTAGATAAAAATGAGTAGTGCATTTACATTATTGGAGATTAATGATGGAGCTGACAACAGCAGCAACGATATACGAGAACCCAATGTGGCTGTGGAAATAACCACTGGTTGTAGACTACGTCTTGAATGGGACACTATGTATGCCAGATACGTGATATCATTAAGCAAATTTAAGCAGGAGGAGCAGCTATGTTTTTCTGGAAAAGTGAATATTCTCCATATAAATAAACTTCTGTCAGCATTAGATGTCCTATCAAAATATATCGATGAAAACAAAATGCATCAGTGATTATTATTATTGTAATTATGTTCAATAAAATTGTTTCTAAATCAATGGTACTTTTTTTCTTTCTATAGTAGAACCCGTTTTTTTTTGTTGGGGAGGGGGGGTCACGATCTCAAACATTTGTTTATGTCAGTTTCCTCTTGGTCCAAGGGCTTACAGCTGAAAGTTTGAATTGATCCGAGATAAGAAAAAATGCCAATTTTCGACCTCCTCCCTCCTACAAAATGCATAAAAAATGTACCCCCTTCCATTATCATTGTGCTCTACTAGTCTTATACTTTGTTGGCGTCACAGGTATATTACTATACTTCAAGAACATTATTTGAAGTACAAGTATATTAGTATACTTAAATAGTGTCACTAGTTTCATTGTATTTATGGTTATCATTAGGCATCCAGTATTATAGTTGTCTTTTTACTCTTCATGTATAATGTCAATTTTTTTGTATTATTCTAGTGCTTATCTTTATTGATGTATATTATTTTCTTGATGATACAGGTATAAATAAATAAATTGGAACAAAAACTATGTTACTACTGTCAAAAACTCATCACAACACCAAGCAGCCATAGGTCAGCACAGCTGCACACGCTTCTAGTCCGCCCAAATTTGTCAAAGCTTAACTCTCATTTCTTCCCGTGGAGTTTTAATTTTCAGGTTGGAGTGTTGGCCCGCCTAGGCCCCCCCCCCCCCCGCCAGTGCCCATTTTTTGCATGCAGACCCACCACACTTTACCTCCCCCTTTCTAATATGCAAATATAAAGCCTTAATTTATTTCTAAAGTAACGAAGAAACTAACGAAAAACCCGATGTATTCTCGAATTTTACACAGCGTAAACCTAAGTGAATGGCGCACAATACACAAGTACCGAAATTCCAAGATTGTTTTGATTTATTTATTGGTATTAAAATTCCGTTTTTTAGAGTTTCGTTTACTTTTGAGCAGGGTCACTCCTTGCTTACAGTTCGTTACGACGAACTTTTTGATAATTTCAGTATGACTGTTGACAGAACAAGATTCAAACTCAACACTGATGAAATTGAAAGTTGGTGAGGTGATTAACTGACTATTGTCACTAAACAAATGATAATCTTATGCTCACGAGAGAGAATGTTATCTGAACATACTATGCTAGTAAGCGAAGAGGGTATATTCTCATCCTAATAATTGAGTGATAAGATTAAATGACCGTGATGTGAAAGAATGTCGATACTCATGTCAGTGCAATTAAAATGGTAACATCGGTTTTTTTACGGGGGAAAAATAGATTACTCAGAAAATATGAAACATACTCATTATTTAAAATAGTAACATAAATTTAAAAACTTAACAAAAATGTAACATTTTTTGGACCGTAACGTAAAGCGTACCGTTTAATTTCAAACGTACCAAAAATGGTACCAAAGTATAATCACCTACAGAACAAGTATTGACAAAACTCTCCAAAAGTGACCCCGCGTACCTCAGCGCCTCTAGACGCAAAATGCTGTACTACTTAATCGCTCCGAGCCAATAAGATAATCTATTCTCCTAAGTTGTATTGAATTTTGTAACTACGGTATTTAGTTGCCAGGTTCGCATAGGTATTGAATCGTCTCCGGAGACTCGGACAAAGGGTCACTTTTTTTGTGTGGAGAGGATAGCTTTTGTCAGTACTTGTTCCGTAAGTGGTTATGCTTTTCTTCAGTGGCAACCCTGGGATCAATATCCTATAACATTTCGGAGCTCCAGTTTGGACAGGCCAGTTTCAACTACTATCTAATTTCGGAGCTCTTCAGAAATTGTGTGATAGCATTTGAATAAATTTGAAAAATGTTTTAGTCTCAAATTTGTCCATGGCTATATATAAAATTGATAAAGCGAAATTTTCTACATTGTAGCATTTAAAAATACACAATAAATTAATAATTACTGTTTCAAAATTGTTTACACCAAAATTTTAAAATAATATAAAATATTTAATACAAGATAGAATTGAAAATTTTGCCACGGTGTAGATAAATATATTAGTACTAAGAATTATATTGAAGTAATATTTTATCATTCAGGGACCAGAGACTTTTAGAGATCACGATTTCAGATGCAGACAGGACTGTTTGTAATGCTAAATTTATCATTTTTTTTATCACGCCCGACGTTTTGCACTACAGTAAAAAGAATATAATTTAGGCCTCCCGTATATGCAGAAAAGATCCATATTATGGAAGATCCATAATAGATTACTCAGAAAATATGAAACATACTCATTATTTAAAAGTGTAACATAAATTCAAAAACGTAACAAAAATGTATCATTTTTTGGACCGTAACGTAAAGCGTACCGTTTAATTTCAAACGTACCAAAAATGGTACTAAAGTATAATCACCTACAGAACGAGTACTGACAAAACTCTCCAAAAGTGACCCCGCGTACCTCAGCGCCTCTAGGCAAAAAATACTGTACTACCTAATCGCTCTGAGCCAATAAGCCAATCTATTCTTCTAAGTTGTACTGAATTGTGTAACTACGGTATTTAGTTGCCAGGTTCGCATAGGTATTGAATCGTCTCCGGAAACGCGGACAACGGGTTGTTTTTTTTGTGTGGGGAGGATAGCTTTTGTCAGTACTTGTGTTACCACCAGCTCAAAACATAATGTACCACAAATTACATGAAAATTGTACCAAAGACAAAAAAATTGTACCATATCCCAAATTTTTTTCCGCATGTTACGCTTTGCGTAACACGCGGATCGTCGGTGGCATAGAGTACTATATATGAAAATTTTGCATAAGACATTTTCATTCACTTTCTCTTCTAATACAATACATTACTCCTGACAGTACCTGAAGAAATTGTTTGGAGTAACATATATTACTACAGAAACATTTTACTACAGGCCAACAAAAGTCCTTTCGGTTATTTAAGACCATTTATGGTACCGCTTGAAATTGATCCCAAATGACGATTTTAATACAAATCAGGGGCTAAAATTGCATTTTAACCTTGTATTCTTACAATATAATGCCGAAAAGCAGTGCTAAGACCTGATTTTCCATTTAATAATTTCCATAGAATCCCCCTTTTCCCTTTTATGAAGATCTCGATAGAGGGTAGGATCGTTCCTGTAACCCTCCCAGGATTGCTACCCTGGCCTGGAAAAATTTACTAAATTGCATCTGTTTTTACTAAATGGTCAAAACATTTTTTGGCGCGTGGGGCTACTGCCGCACGCGCACCATCAAGCATCGATTTCCTATTATAGGAGGATAATCATTAGGATTTACACAATCTTTTTTTCCTTTTTTCTTGTTTTTTTTCGCTTTTTTTTTTTTCTTTCGTTTTAATGGTATGATTGAAAATTCCGGAAACCTATAAGTTCAAAAATCCTTTTTTTGGACTGTTTGTATGTACTACTGGATAGGCGTCATATTCCAGGTGCGGTGTATCCAAGACGTCAAACCATAGACTGGAATCTTGGATTCTGGAAATCCTGCTGATGAAGCCCGGCTTTAAATTTATCAAGGATCTTCAGGTCATAAAATTCAGATATATTGAAAAATTAAAAAGAAATCAACGAAGAAAAACAGCTGCAGCTCATATTTTTGAAGCAATTCAGGCGATGGAGCGCTTAGAATCTGAGGTGTGTTTGAAAGTGACGGCTTTTGAAATTTGTCCCCCAGTTTCTGTTTTAAAGTTTGTCTTTACATAAGGGATAAGCTGCTTACAAAGAATTCTTGCAAATTTTAAAACAATTATTAGGAGATTTTGTGAACTGATTTTTTCTGGATTCTCTCTCGTTCGTATTCAAGGGAATCAAAAACCAATACAATCTATGGTATTTCAAAACGGAAATGACGCAATCGGCTACCAGTTTAGTTGTAAA
>NW_028298248.1:0-5362 GCF_049724085.1 Artemia sp. Qi Xiang Cuo
CAGATATTCTAGCGATCTGCTTGAGCTGGCTAAGGAGAATGGTGTTAATCTTTTAACCGTGCCCCCACATACGACTCATAAACTGCAGCCTCTGGATTGCTCCGTTATGTCTCCGATTAAGGCATACTACAATCGAGAAGCCGGAGCTTTTATGATCAGAAACAAATGCAAAACCATAGCCATTGCTAATGTTGCAGAAATTAGGCTGTTACTCAAGAGAGCATAATCAGCGGGTTCTGCTGCGCTGGAATTCATCCATTCAACCAAGAAATTTTTCAATACCACGAAGACCTAAGTTCATCCGTTTCCGATAGACAAGAAATATCACCACTGGCCCCTTTCAGCTCAGAAGGTAACTCTGTACGATATTCAGAAGCATCATGTGCACATTAACCATCCCTGAGAGACTCGAGTCCAAAACAGCTGCCTGTTATAATATCTGGTTCTGTTAACTATAGCTGTTCAGAAATTATAAATCTTTTCCCATTGCCGAAAGGATCCCCCAGGAAGCAGAAAAGAAGAACTGCAAATAGAAAGAAAACAGAAATCCTAACAGATACACCAGTAAAGGACATAATTCAGCAAGAGGTGGAAAAGAAAAACAAGAAACAATAAGTGCTAGAAATGAAGAAACTAAGCATAACAGTTGCAAAGCACTATAAATTTCCAAAAAGGAAGCTGTTTCGCGAAGCATTTGAGTATAAAAGCAGCTCTGAAGATTTTGTAGTTGATTCTGATTGTTGGAGTGACGAGAGTCTGAATGTTGGTGATGTCGAGGCTGACACTGAAATAGCTGGAGAGATTACAGTCGGTGATTTCATTCTCACTGGAATCGATGGGAAAAGAAGTGGGAAAACATACTATGTTGCGTCGGTGCTAGAAATCAATGGTGATGATCTTGATGTCAAATTTCTCAAAAAGGTTGAACTAAACAAGTTTGTTTATACAGATGAACAGGCTTTTGTAGAGAGACAATCAGTGGAAATTAAACTTGATCAACCCGTCTCATGCGGAAGGACTAAAAGGCAGTGAGAAGAGCTGACAATTGGTGTCGATCTTTCCACAAAGGCTACAGTATAAAAATGATCAGACAAATGTAATATGAGTTACATGTATTGAATTTTCTTATACCAATAGCTGATGAGTATTAAACATATTCTTAAATGAGAATGGCTCTTCTGATTTTTTTTAAAAGTGGTTTTCAATGCTTGGCGAACCAGAACCGGGGGATGGCGAAGCTGTACCGGGGTCGTACAGGTTCGCCATATCTGACCAAGGTCATTGTTCTTTGAATTATGGCTATAACTGATAGGCAAAAAAAATATCAACATTTTGCTTGATGACCTGAGTGTGTAGGTACATTTTGGTTGGAACAAGTTGACTGTAGAATGACAAGCATAGCAGAAAAAAATTATTTTCTAAAAAAGCGCTGAATGTGGGCGGGTCTCCCCTACATGGATTGTTTTTTTTCTCCTCCTAAAACTAATTTTGTCCATGGAACATACTGCATGCACATTTTTCTGATTCTGGAACTTGTTGCGTGCTGATTTTTTTTGTTCGTGAAACTTGTTGCATGTTGCTTTTTTTTCTCTTCGCGAAACTTGTTGATTTTTCTCTTCCTCAAACTTGCACATTGATTTTTTTCTTCTCTTGAAGTCAATTTTGTTCATGGAACTTGACCGTGCTTATTTATGTTTGTGGAATATGTTGAGTGCTAATTTTTCTACGTGAACTTGTTGCATGCTGATTTTGGAACTTGTTGCATGCTGATTTATGTTCGAGGAATATGTTGAGCGATCATTCTCTTTTTGTTTGTTAAACTTGTTGCATCCTGTTTTTTCTCTTCACAAAACTTGTACATTGATTTTTCACTTCGTGAAATTGATTTTGTTAATGGAACTTGTAGCGTGCTGATTGTTTTTGTTAGTTCGTGGAACTTGTTGCTTGCTGTTTTTTATTCGTGAAACTTGTTGCATGTTGATTATTTCTCTTCGTGAAACATGTACACTGATTTGTTTTCTCCTCATAAAACTAATTTTTTCCATTTAACATACTGCATGCATATTGCTATGACTCTGGAACTTGTTGCGTGGCGATTTTTTTTTGTTCATCAAACTTGTTGCATGTTGCTTTTTCTTCTCTTCACGAAACTTGTACACTGATTTTTCTCCTCGTGAAACTGATTTTGTTCAAGGAACTTGTTGCGTGCTGATTGTTGTTCAAAGAACTTGTTGCATGATGGTTTTTTGTTCATGAAACCTGTTGCATCTTGATTTTTCTCTTCGTGAAACTTGCACATTGATTTTTTCTTCTCTGGAAGCCAATTTTTTTTTTCTCCTCATAAAACTAAGTTTGTCCAAATAACATACTGCATGCATATTTTTATGATTCTGGAACTTGTTGCGTGCTGATTTTTTTGTTCGTGAAACTTGTTGCATGTTGTTTTTTCTTCTCTTCATGAATTGTACACTGATTTTTCTCCTCGTGAAACGGAAATTGTTCATCGAACTTGTTGCGTGCTGATTGTTGTTCAAAGAACTTGTTGCATGATGTTTTTTTTGTTCATGAAACCTGTTGCATGTTGATTTTTCTCTTCTTGAAACTTGCATATTGATTTTTTACTTCTCTGGAAGCTGGAGGGAGGGGGTTGGAGGGGGGTGATTGCGGGGGCAAAAATTTGGGGGGAGGGGGTCCTTGGGGTTGGGGTATGGACCTTACAACACTGTTCAAATGGTACTTGTGCATTATACTGAACACAATTAAGAACCACCCAAATAAAAATATTACATAACATAACTTAACATCAAAATAACCATGAAATAAAATCAACATAACATAACAACAATAGCCATCAAACAACATTAACATAACATAACCACCATAACATAACATAACCATGAAACAATATCAAGATAACATAATAACAATAACCATCACATAACATTAACATAACATAACCAACATAACGTAACATGAACATAACATAACATCAACATAACATAACCATGAAACAACATCAACATGACATAACAACAATAGCCATCAAACAACATTAACATGACATAATCAACAATAACCATAATGTCCTATCTGTCTGCTCTCCTAGATTGACACAGTAATGTCCTATCTGTCTGCTCTCTTAGATTGACACAGTAATGTCCTATCTGTCTGCTCTCTTTAATTGATACAGTAATGTCCTATCTGTCTTGTACCTTTCATTGATACAGTAATTTTCTACCTGTCTTGTACCTTTAATTGATCCATCACTACTGGGGTTTCTGATTTTTTTCGAAATGACCGTAAAATTCTTTTGCAATAAAATTTTACTTTTAAGACGAACCGAAATAATAGTTACCATCCCTGAATCAGTGTCAGATGACAATTTTTTTTTCACTAGGTATTTTTTTCTAAACGTGTTTTTTAACTTTTGGTTACTATGGGCTGTGGTTCGTCTTGACTAGGTTGCAGCTACCGCTGCTATCATGGTTGGTTCTCATCAATCATCAAGAATAAGGTCAACAATACTTTCACAAGGCTTACAGAACCAATCCGCAAGCTAGTCCATCTTTAAAAGAAAGGCAATGACAGCGTATCTTATAGAAATAAACTAAAAAAACAAGTTTTTTTTAACTGAAAGTAAGGAGCGACGTTGAAACTTAAAACGAACAGAAATTATTATGTATATGAAAGGGGCTGTCCCCTCCTCAACGCCTCGCTCTTTACGCTAAAGTTTTTTATTGTTTAAAAAAAATAAGAGTCGTGAGAAAGTCAAACTTCAGCGTAAAGAGCGAGGCGTTGAGGAGGGGACAGCCCCTTTCATATACGAAATAATTTCTGTTCGTTTTAAGTTTTAATGTCGCTCCTTACCCCCAGTTAAAAAAACTTGTTTTTTTTAAATTAATTTCAGAACGTTTTTAAACTAATGCAGCTTTGACTTCGGTTCACCGTACATGAATAGTTAAAACGAAATTCGCATAATAATTTTTCTTTTTTTGGCTAAATGGCTTTCTCTAAATTTTTTTCTGACGTAACTTACGAATTAGCTTACGTGACGAATTTCTATATTCGTATACTTTCATTACGTATATTAGGGAGTTCGCTCCCTAGTCAATACCTCGCTCTTTACGCTAAACTTCGAATTTTGTTCGAATAACGAACCCTGAATCACGAAGGCCGGTTAATTAGATAGCTCTTTTGAAAGTACTGAAAAAACTTTAGAGTAAAGAGAGAGGTATTGACTAAGGGGCAAACCCCCTCATATACGTAATAATTTCTGTTCGTTTTAAGTTTTAATGTTGCTCCTTACTTTCAGTTGAAAAAAAAACCTTATTTTTATTTAATTTCTGACCTTTTTTTAAATAATACTGGAAAGATCCACCAAGGAAAGATCCTCCCCCGTAACCCCTACTCTGACCCCGACCCCCCACTAGAAAAAAATTCCTCCTGAAAACGCCTGTATACTACCCAATAACCAATACTATATGTAAACAATGGGCAAAGTTTATAGCTTGCAGCCCTTCCCCCGGGAACTGTGGGGGATTAAGTCATCTTCAAAGACATATTAATCAGATTTTCGACTATTCTGAACAAAATGGCTATCTCAAAATTTTGATTGGGTGATTTCGGGAAAAAAATTAACGTGGGAGGGGGTCAAGTTGCCCTCCAATTTTTTTGGTCACTTAAAAAGTGCACTAGAACTGTTAATTTCCGTTCGAATGAGCCCTCTCACGATATTCTAGGACTACTAGATCGATACGATCACACTACTGGATTAAAACGAAGAGAAATTATTCCGTATATGAAAGGGGATGTCCCCTCCTCAATACCCCGCTCTTTACGCTAAAGTTTTTTAATTGTTTTAAAAAATAAAGTTGTGTGACAGATTCAAACTTTAGCGTAAAGAGCGATGTATTGAGGAGGGGACAGCCCCTTTCATATACAGAATAATTTATGTTTGTTTTAAGTTTTAATGTGGCTCCTTACTTTCAGTTAAAAAAACTTCGTTTTTTTAAATTTAATTTCTGAACGTTTTTGAATTAATGCAGCTTTGATTTTGGCTCACCGTACATGAATAATTAAAACGAAATTCGCATATTAATTTTCCTTTTTTTGGCTAAATGGCTTTTATGAAATTTTGTTCTGACGTAACTTACGAATTAACTTACGTAACGAACTTCCATATTCTAATGTTTTATTACGTATATTAGGGAGTTTGCCCCCTATTTAATACCTTGCCCTTTACGCTGAAGTTCGAATTTTGTTCGAATCACAAACCCCTGAATCCCAAAGTCCGGTTAATTAGAATAGATAGCTCTTTTGAAAGTACTAAAAAAATTTATCGAAAAGGGCGAGGTATTGACTA
>NW_028298249.1:0-5359 GCF_049724085.1 Artemia sp. Qi Xiang Cuo
CTGGTGCCATATGTTGCTAACATACTTTTTGCTAATTTTGACCCGCACTTCTTTTTTTTATTTGGCTCCTGGAACTACAAGAACCTCTTTTGCTGCACATAGAAGTCTTCTCAGTTAAAAACTGAATTCTTGATTTTTGTTAGTAATGCTACTTCGAACTGAAAAAAAAAACTAAAAACTATTTAGTTAAATTTGAAGACCCTTTTTCTGTGTAAAAACTTAAATTTTTAAAGATGTTTCGTGCCATATGTTTTTAACTTATATTTTACGGATTTTTACCCACAGTTCTTTTTTTTATAATTTGGCTCCTGCAACTACCAGAAACTCTATAGCTGCACATAGAAGTCTTTTCAGTTAAAAACATAATTCTTGATTTACCCAAATTCTTGATTTTTGTTAGCAATGCTACTTTGAACTGGAAAAAAACCTCAAACTATTTAGTTATTTGAAGACCCTGTTTCTCTGTAAAAACTCAAATATTAACAATTTGTTTATTCCCAAAGACAGCTTCATCGTCAAAAAAAAGCTACATTTTTCTTAGATGTTTGGTGCCATATGTTTTTAACCTTTTTTGCTAATTTTGACCCACACTTCTCTTTTTTATTTGGCTCCTGGAACTAACAGAAACTCTATAGCTGCAAATAGAAGTCTTTTCAGTTGATAACTTAATTCTTGATTTTCCCAAATTCTTTTTTGTTAGTAATGCTACTTTGACCATTTTTTTTCTGTAAAAGCTCAACTATTAACAACCTGGTGATTCCCTAGGACAGCTTCGTCATAAAAAAAACAACAACTTTTTTTAAGATGTTTTGTGCCATATGTTTTTAACTAATTTTTTGCTGATTTTCACCCACACTTCTGATTTTTAATTTGGCTCCTGCAACAACCAGAAACTCAATGGCTGCACGTAGAAGTCTTTCTGTTAAAAACTGAATTCTTGATTTTCCAAAATTCTTTACTTTTGTTAGTAATTGTACTTTGAACTGAGAAAAAAAAACCATCAAAACTGTTTAATAAAATTTGAAGACCCTTTTTGTCTGTAGCCTAAATGTCAAATATTATGAATCGTTTTATTCCCAAAGACAGCTTCATCGTCCAAAGAAACCTTCATTTTTCTAAGATGTGTGATGCCATGTGTTTTTAACTTACCTTTTGCTGATTTTCACTCACACTTCTTTTTTTTTTATTTGGCTCCTGTAACTACCAGAAACTCTATAGCAGCCCATAGAAGTCTTTTCAGTTAAAAATAGAACACTTCATTTTCCCGAATTCTTGATTTTGTTAGTATTGCTACTTTGAACTGGAAAAAAAAACTCAAAACTATTTAGTTAAATTTGAAGTCCCTTTTTTCTGTAAAAACTCAAATATTAACAATTTGTTTGTTACCAAAGACAACTTCATCGTCAAAAGAAACTACATTTTTTTAGCTGTTTGTTGCCATATGTTGTTAACCTACTTTTTGCTAATTTTGACCACCTCTTCTTTTTTTTTTATTTGGCTCCTGGAACTACCAGAAACTCTATACTTGCACATAGAAGTCTTTTCAATTGAAAATTGAATTCTTGATGTTCCAAAATTATGTTAATTGTTGTCAAAGTTTCCACTTAATAAATTCAAACAATCAGATTTGATTTACTTTATTAGGTTATTTAAAAGGAACAATACCGTTAAAGCAGTGTTTCGAACATTTTGTTGTAATCGGCTTTAAGTAAAGAGGAACCCTTGTCCATCACAATGGAAACTTCTGATACTAATAGATGATGCGTATATTCAACCTTACTAAACGAACCATTACTGTATATATGTCAGGAAGTTTTTTTCTCGAAAACAGCACAATAATTAGTTCTAAAAATTGGCATACTATCGTCTGCCGCTGCAAAAAAAAAATCTATCTAGACAGGTCACGATTTGAAAAAAAATCGTTTAGAACCTCTTTTTGGAAAGAAATGTGTCATCGTGTTAAGTTCGATTAGCTTCCTCGTTTCAATTCCTGAAGTTTTTAGGATTTATCTATTCATATATAGCAGTACATGTTACCTTTATCTTTGCCATGATTATTCATTTCAATTTATATTTGTTTTGGGTTTCACTTATTCGTTCATAGTAATCTCTGTTGATTTTAAGTTCGAATTATTATGTGACTTTATTCCAGCCCACCTTAGGATTCAATAAGGCTCATTACTTTTCGTAAAAAAAAATTCCAAACCAGTCCTTGCAAAATGGAAATAAGACATTATCCTTCTTAATTCCTGATGCTACAACGAACAAATTACTAACCTAACTTCCTACCTCAACTGCAGCGAAAGCATGGTCGTACATGGCACTAATGACTTTAACTAATATTTGTACTCAAAGGTTTTGTACGACATCTACTTTCCTTCTTCACCTTTCGTGAGGCTCATGCACACATGCTCGTTTTAATAATTCGACAAGTCACCAATCCATGGTATTGAGTCCAGCATACGTGAATAATGGCACAATGACAGTTTCTTTCGTTTAATGTTTCATCATTTGGAATAAATGTCATACTTACGTCATTGCTCTATGTTGAAACAGTTTTGAAATAAAAGTGGTAAGCTGAAACGAACAAGCAAGCTTAAACAGGCTACAGAAATTAACATTAACTGTTCCTAGGTAACGTTAGCATAATCATAACTTTACCTACATTTTTCGTTGTTCACATTTAACGCTAAAACAACTCAATAGCAGAGAAAGAGGTGAATTAAAGTTTTTCTAACTACTAAAAGCCCGTCTTAATTGGTGTAGTGACTTGTCTTAATTGGCGAATAACGACAATAAGGATCCATCATTTCCAGGCATTAATATGAATAAGGCCAATATCGCTAACAATGCTTAAGTAGAACACCGTTCTATTTTTCTTATTTATCTTAGATATTAAGCAATTCACATTTGTAGATGTGATGTTTTTCTATTGTCTTGTAAGGAAAGGATAGACAACAAGTAGGGAAATAATAAAGGAAAGAATAATAAAGAAGAGGCAAGAAGAATTTTAAGAAGAGACGAGTATGACTATGGACTCTTTTAATCATCTTATATATGAACTTGTTGATTCTCTGTAAAAACGCTATAGTTGAACGAACCCTTGACAAATTTACAGGTAAAGTCATAGAAATATGTGAGCAGCTGTGTGAATAGGACCTGGAAGAAGAAGTAGAAGTTCTTCGTACACAAGGGATAGAACCCTAACCTTCTTAATTCCTTAAAAATGATGATAAGATAGCAAAGCAGTTTGATGCATGCTTAGAAACTGGATACAATAGAAGGAAATAACCAACAATCATGTGTCAGCTGACTTCAACCCCATGGGGCTTGACTGACTAACTATGATCATTTATTGATCCAAAATTAAACCCAATCTTTCGTGGACAAAAATTCTTCAGCAAGCGCCTTCAATTCGTATTTCACCTCACTTCCTTCAGTTCCTAATCCACCCTACAGCAGAGTAAGTAGTTTTCCATTAGCAGAAAAGTCATTTTTCCTTTTTCCATGCAGTGATACTGAAATTTCTAACATTATTTCTCAGCTTTCAAGTAGCCGTACAGTTGATGGTTTTGGTTTGAGCTGTAATGTTCTTAAAAAAATTGGTCAGTTTGTTTCTAACCCCATCTCACACATAACTAACCTCTCTTTCTTCTGGTGTTTTTCCTCATTTATTTAAGGTTGCTAATGTTGTACCTTTGTTTAAAAAAGGTGATTCATCTCTAATTTCAAACTATAGACCTATTTCTCTCCTTCCTGTAATTTCTAAGGTTGTTGAAAAAGTATTGTATTGTAGACTCTCTTCATTAGTATTTAGTACTAATACGACTGCAGGTAATTCTCTCATAACTAACCATCAGTATGGCTTTCGTCCCAGTTTCTCTACCTTGCATGCACTTTCAGATGCAACAGAGTTTGTGCGTGTTAATCTTGACAAGGGCTTGTGTGTTTTGGGTCTATTTCTTGACTTTTCAAAGGCATTTGATATGGTCGTTCACTCTGTTCTTTTGTTTTAATTATCTTCATTTGGAGTGCATGGAGCCCCACTTGAATGGTTTAGGTCTTACCTCTCAGGGAGATCTCAGTATGTTTCGGTTAATGGTCCTTCTTCCTCTTCCTTGCCTATTTTGAAAGGTGTCCCACACGGCTCTGTGCTTGGACCACTTTTGTTTTTAATTTATATTAATGATCTTGTTGATGGTCTTCATCCCCTTGTGCACCCTATACTTTTTGCTGATGACAGTAACTTCTTCATTACTGCAGTGGACCTGCCATCTGCCATTTCCTTAGCTCAAGGTCTTCTTGATAAAGTAAAAGATTGGTGCTGGTCAAATGGTATGACTCTCAACAGCCAAAAAAGTGCCATTGTACACTTTAGAACCCCTTATCGTATGAGAGACGCAGGGGAGCCAACCATCCTGACTTATGGGAATGATATTATACCGCAAGCTACTATAGTGAAATTTCTTGGTGTGTATCTGGACTGTTTTCTTTCTTTTAAACCACATATAACTCATACCCGTTCCCTTGTCCTCCGCCAATCTTCAATGTTATACAGGGTTAACTCATTTCTTCCCCCTGATGTTATTCTTTCTCTTTATTATGCTTTTATTTTTCCTTACCTTTCTTATTGCTGTTCTGTCTGGGGTAATACTAATAAATCTCTTCTCTGCTCACTTCAAAGAGCCCAAAATAGGGCAGTGAAGGCTACTTTTCTTCTTCCTCGTTTTTACCCTTCCTCTGATCTTTATAATGATACTGGAATAGCTCCGCTGGATCGTATTGTGGGTAAGAGTTACCTTTATTTAGCACATTATGCTTTTCTAGGTAGACTCCCACCATCTCTGCAGCAGTTTTTCTTTCTGTCAGGCTCAGGTAGGTACTCTTCTTTTTACGTAGCTCTTATCGCAGGTTCATTTTACCTAAGCGTTCATCGACAGCAGGTCAGAGGTCTCCTGTTTATCAATCTATTTTACTATGGAACTCCATCCCTCCTGATGTCCCTCTATCTCTTTCTGCAAAGGCACTTTCTCGCTGGGTATTTCCAGTATAGTATTTTCCCCCTTTTTTCTTCATTTTTTGCTTTCTATCCACATTTATGTCTTTTTTTTTTTCATTCATTATATTTAAAATAATTCTCCTTTTTTCTCCTATTATTTCTCCTTTTTTAATAAATTTCTCTTTTCTAATTTTTTTTTTTTTTTTTTTTTTTTTTTTTTTTTTTTTTTTTAGTGCTTTATAATAGTGTCTTATTTGTTTTGTTGGCCCTGTACAAGCTTAGCTTCTTGGGCGTGTTTAAATTTTTAAGTTTGTAATTGTATTGTTTTTTTTTAGTATTAATAAATTGATTGATTGATTG
>NW_028298250.1:0-5353 GCF_049724085.1 Artemia sp. Qi Xiang Cuo
TATCTTGAACTATGCTACATGGAAATTTATTGGGAATAATTCTCAGAGGGCGACAATATTTGTCTTGTTTTGTGACAATATTTTATAATTTACCGTAGTTCTGAATATACTTTAAATTAATGTAATATTAACTGTACTCTAATCATATTTGACAAGTCATCGGCGTTTTCTATTTCTATTTGATTCCAGAAAATACATTAAATATAGGTGCTCAGTGTCTCTCTAATTCTCCTTTGTAAGTTATGAGGTAATGACCACTTTCAAAAGTTGTACCAACGTAGTAACTTATTATTTCTTTGACCTTATCTTAAATTAAACTATCTGGATAACCTTGAGAAAAAAGTCAAAGAGTGGTTTAAAATCTTAGTTGCAACTCTTACCAATGTGAATCTATTTTCTATTCTACCTTAATAATTCTAAACATGTTTTTAACTAATCTATCTCTCATCTGTTTCGTAATCCAGCTTTAGCCTCATGGCTATCAAACAGTTCGTGGTAACGAACTGTAAGTAAGGAGCGACCCGGCTCAATGGTAACCGAAACTCTAAAAACCGGAATTTTGGTACCAAAGGATACATCAAAAGAATCAGATTTTAATTTTGATTTCAAATATATAAGTTTCATCAAGTTTAATCTTACCCATCAAAAGTTACGCGCCTGAGAAAATTTGGCTGATTTTCAAAAAAAGAAAGAAATACCCTCTAAAAATTCTTGAACCTTGAGGAAATGCACACCATCATATTCAACGTATTATACAACCAAAATGTACAGTTTTTAAGCTTTTATCTACTAGAAAGCGTAAGGCTGCATTTTTTGCAAGAAGAAAGATCACGGGTGCGTGTTTATTTGTTTTTTTGTTTGTTTTATTGTTTTTTTTTGTCCCAGGGAAAATCGTATTGACCCAGTGGTCCTAGAATATCGTAAGAGGGCTCATTTGAACGGAAATTAAAAGTTCTAGTGCTCTTTTTAAGTGACCAAAAAAAATGGAGGGCAACTAGGCCCCCTCCCACGCTCATGTTTTTCTCAAAGTCACCCAATTAAAATTTTGAGATAGCCATTTTGTTTAGTATAGTCGAAAATCTAATAAATATGTCTTTTACGATGACTTAATCCCCCATAGTTCCCAGGGGAAGGGCTGCAAGATATGAACTTTGCCCATTGCTTACATATTGTATTGGTTATTGGGAAGTATACCGACATTTTCAGGAAGAATTTTTTTTGGTGGGGGGGGGAGGGGGCTTGAGGAGGGGGTTACTTCGGATAATCTTTCCGTGGAGGATGTTTCTTTGGGGTAAGGGACATTTCTATGAAGGGGGCGCCGGATTTCCAAGCATTATTTAAAAAACGATCAGAAATTAAATTAAAAAAAAACAAGTTTTTTCAACTGAAAGTAAGAAGCAATATTAGAACTTAAACTGAACAGAAATTATTACGTATATGAGGGGTTTCTCCCCCAAATCAATGCCTCGCTCTTTACGCTACACTTTTTTTTAGTGCTTTCAAAAAAGCTATCTATTCTAATTAAACGGCCTTTGTGATTCAGGGGTGTGTGAATTAAAATTTTTTTAACTTTTAACGTAAAGAGCGTGGTATTGACTAAGGGGAGAACCCCATCATATACGTAATAACATAAACGTAATAAAAAGAAAAATAAAAAAAAACAAGCGATACGGCTCAATAGTAAGCGAAACTTTTAAAAACGGAACTTTGATGTCAATAAATGTATCAAAAGAATGGGCTTATAATGCTGATTCTAAATATACAAATTTTGTTAAGTTTAGTATTACTCATCAAAGGCTACGAGCCTGAGAAAACTTACCTGGTTTTTTAAAGAGGGGGGAAACATCCCCTAAAAGGGAAAAAATTTTAATGAAAATCACTGTTAGATTCAGCGTATCAGAAAACCCTATAACATAGGTTTCAAGCTCATATCTGCAAAAATCTGCAACTTTGTATTTTTTTCCAGAAGAAAAATATACGACTATAGAAGTTCGTTACGTAAGTTAATCTGTAAATTACGTCAGAACCAAATTTTGAGACAGCCATTTAGCAAAAGAAAAGTAAAATTTTTATGCAAATTTTGTTTACTTATTCAATGGCGGCGAGCCAAAATAAAAGCTGCATTAACTAAAAAACGATCAGAAATTAATTAAAAAAAACAAGTTTTTTTCATTGAAAGTGAGGAGCGACATTAAAACATAAAACGCACAGAAATTGTTACTATAAAAGGGGCTGTCCCCTCCTCAATGCCTCACTCTTTACGCTAAAGTTTGATTCTTTCTCGCAATTCTATTTTTTAAAACAATAAAAAACTTCAGCGTAAAGAGCAAGGCATTGAGGAGGGGACATCCCCTTTCATATACGGAATAATTTCTGTTCGTTTTAAGTTTTAATGTCGCTCCTTACTTTCAGTTTAAAAAACTTGTTTATTTTATTTAATGTCTTCCTTAAAGTGACCAAACTTTGTAGTTTCAATTTTTTTTTTCTTAAGGATATTTCTCAAGAATGAGAAAAGTCATATACGATAGGTCAGCCGAAAGTTCAGTCTTGAGGCCCTCATGAGTTATCATATCATAAGTAAAGAACGATGTTGGCATACTGTGTTATTTACTTATTTTTTTTTGGTTCCATACCAGGGCAATTCTTATCGAAGGAGCTGTCGTAGAAACTTCGAAAATGGCTCATTCGATTGGAAATTGTAGTGGCTAATGCCCTTTTTAAAAGCCGAAAGTGATTTTAGGGCAAATAGCCCCCCCTCACACACATCATTCCCCCAAACACATCCAATCAAAATTTTGAGATAGCCATTTTGTTTAGCGTAGTTGATTTCCACATAGAAAATATGTTTTTGAGGAGGACACTCTCCCACAACCATCATGGCAAGGGTTTTAAGTTATGCCCTGAGAGCATATAACAACGATGTTGGCACAATGTATTATTTTTTTTTTCTTTAGAGAAGGGCACTTCGTATTGAAGAAGTTGTCGTAGAAACTTCGAAAAGGGCTCATTCAATTGAAAATTGGAGTGGCTTGTGCCCTTTTTAATAGTCAAAAGTGATTGGAAGGCAACTACCACGCCCACCATTTCCCGAAACACATCCAATCAAAATTTTGAGATAGACATTTTGTTCAGAATAGTTGATTTCCAGATAGAAATTATGTTTTTGAGGAAGACACTCCCCCACAGCCTTCAGAGCAAGGGTTGTAAGTTATGCCCTGGGGGTATATAAGGTTTTTATAGAAGGCGTGGTCGTAGAAACTTCAAAAAAGGCTCAATCGATTGGAAATTCAAAGGGCTAGTGCCCTTTTTAATAGTCGAGAGTAAATTTGAGGGCAACTAACCCCCCTCTCACACCCACCTTTTCCCCAAACATATCCAATCAAAACTTTGAGATATCCGTTTTATTCAACGTAGTTTTAAGTTCTGGAAATTAGGTCTTCGCGGATGACAACCCCCTCCCCACAGCCCTCACTGTAAGAGTTGTAAGTTATGCCCTGGGGGTATATAAGGCTATTATAGAAGGCGTGGTCGTAGAAACATAAAAAAAGGCTCAATGGATTGGAAATTCAAAGGGATAGTGACCTTTATAATAGTCGAGAGTGATTGGAGGACAACTAACCCCCCTCTCACACCCACCTTTTCCCCAAACACATCCAATTAAAACTTTGAGATATCAGTTTTATTCAACGTAGTTTTAAGTTCTGGAAATTATGTCTTTGAGGATGATATCCCCCTCCCCACAACCCTCAGGGCTCGGGTTGTGATCTATACTCTGGGGACAAATAAGATATTTTATAGAAGGCATTGTCGTAGAAACTTCAAAAAGTGCTCATTTGATAGAAAATTGAAATGGCTAGTGCCCTTTTTAATAGTTGAAAGTAATTGGGAGGCAACTTACCACGCCCACCATCCATGGGCAACCATAGACTGAATTTTTGGGGGAAGGGCTTACCTGGTCTAATTAGCACTTCCATTGCTGTATAATTGAAATCTCAAGACAAAATATCTTAGGCAGCGTGATAGCGCTGCCTAAGTAAAGAGCGATGTGGGCACACTATAATAATTTTTTTTAGACCAGGGCACTTCTTATAGAAAGAAATGTCATATGAACTTCAAAAGAGCTCATGGAGGGCAGCCAGCTCCCCCTCCCTCACGTCAATAACTTCCGCAGACTTATCCAATCAAAATTTTGAGATAGCTATTTTGTTCAGTGTAGTTTTAAGGTCTGTAAATTATGACTTTGAGAATGACACTCCCCCCCACAACCCTCAGAGCAAGGGCTATAAGTTATGGCCTGTGGGGGTATAAGGTTTTTTTTATGAAGGGGGCTCAGGTAATCAGAAGTTTTACTGGTATTTTTAACAGTCGAAAGTGATTGGAGATCATCCAGCCCCCTCCCTATACACCCATTATGTCCCCAAACATATTCAATCATAATTTTTGAGATAGCCATTTTGTTCAATGTAGCTGGCACATCCATAAATTATGTCTTTGAGGATAACTCCCTCCCCCCCCCCCTTATAGCCCTCAGGTCAAGAGTTGTAAGTTATGCCCTAGGGGCATATAAGGTTTTTCTAAAAATGGTGGTCGTATAAACTTCAAAGAGGGCTCATTGGACTGGTAATCCGAAGTTACAGGGCTCTTTTCAAGAGTCAAAGTGATCAGAAGGAAAATAGCCCCCCCCCCCAAACACACGCACACGTCGTTTTTTCCAGAAACGCATCTGATAGAAATTTCAAGATGGTCATCTGTTGTCGTAGAAACTTAGAAAAAGGGCGCAGTCGGCTGGTAATTGAAAGGGCTAATACCTTCTTTAATAGTCAAAAGTGATTGGAGGGCAACCACCCCATCCCACGCCCATCATTTCTAAAAACACTTCCAGTCAAAATCTCGAGATAGTTAGTTTGTTTGACATATCTTAAAAGTCCAGAAATTATGTCTTAAGGATGAGAGCCCCCTCATGGTCCTAAGGGCAAGGGTTGTAAGGTATGCCCCGAGGGCATTTAAGGTTTTTATGTAAATGGGGGTCGTACAAACTTCGGAGTGGGCTCATTGGATTAGAAATCAGAAGTTGAAGAGCCATTATTAAGATTCAAAGTTATCAGAGGGCAGCTATACCCCCCCCCACGTCATATTTTCCCCCAATGCATCCGATAGAAATATTAAGACAGCCATTTGTTCAAAATTTGACCAAAGATCTCATAACACGGCCTTTGGGGCTGAAACAACCCCCAAAAGTATGGGGATAGGGTTTTAAGTTATGCTCCGGGGGGGGGTGTAAGGTTTTTATGAAGAGGTGGTCATGTGAACAATAGAGGAGGCTCATTTGATTGGAAATGCATACTTCTAGAGT
>NW_028298251.1:0-5346 GCF_049724085.1 Artemia sp. Qi Xiang Cuo
AACGTATCTGTTCAGGAAAATACGGAAATTCCCAGCATTCTGTTCAGGGGAAACATTTCCTTTTTATAGTGGCTTCATATATCAGCTCATGGGTACTCTTGTAATGAAAGCAAAAGTTGGAAGCATATTCTTACCAAAATTGCCCCTTATTAAGCTGTTTACCTTGTATTTTCTATAATTATACGAACTTTCTTGTGTTCTAATAGCTGCGGTAATTACTAATGAACAAATACATATTTAGGATCACATTAAAAAGCTGATTCTTTGATTGAATATTATCAATAGGTAAGTTCTTATGCTTTCGTTATTGAAAAGGATCGATATTTACTTACCATTTATTACTATGGAGAATTTGATTTTTTTTTGCTCCAACCAAATCATTTAGAAAAAATGTTTGTAAAAAAAATAATTAGGGGTCACTCAGTCATAAATTAGATGTTATATTTTCCTTATTAAGGGTCAAAATCTATTGGCAGGTAGCCAGCAATGGGACAACGCACATTTTTTTCCATTGTTTTCTCCTATTCTGCTCTCTATCCTTTGGTTTCCTTACATTTACTCTATAGTCCCTAATTTCCAGGGGGGCATGGCCCCCTGCGCACTGCCGGCGCGCATGAGCATAAGCTAATTAACAAAAAAGGATAGGATAGACAAACATTTACCATCTTTGTAACCCTAGAAAAATGTAACGGTATAAAGAGCAGAATTCCAAATATACGACTTGAATTTGCAAATATGACAGAGATAATAATAATAAATTACCTTAAAGGTTAAACTATTGAACACTCAGGCGGAAGAATTACAGGAAATATTTTCGTTGAAGCTTCATCCGTGGAAAAAACTTATGTACATTGTTTCATACTACAGGAAATGGACAAAAGGACGTTTCAGCTACCCATAGAAAGTTTTTAATGCTAAATACGACTTAAAATACCCACAGCCTTTGTCAGAGGTTGGCAAGGCAGAAGCTTTAAAAAGAGCGGGTAGAAGGAGAGCCGGGAATATCGTTTAAGCCTCAGGCAACAATATGCTTCGACAAGTTCGTACAAGTATCAGCAAAATTCCATAATCTTGAATCATATATATATAGTCTGCTATAGGCTATGGCTATACACAAATAGAAGTTTGCAAAAACTCTTCATAAGCATAAAACTAACCTTATCAATCAGTATTTCAAAGTGCTGGAAAAGTAACCCAAATGCAGTCAAGTGATTTCGTAACTCGAACAGCAGCCCAAAATTCTCCAAAAAAGTAAATTTGCCGAGAAAAAATGATTGGAAGTTAAATAAAACAATAAAATAATACTTCATTTACACAGAATTCAACAAGGACCGTGATAAACCGAGTAAAGATAAAAAAAAAATCGATGGTGCGTAATATCAAGCACATAAATAAAATCCATCATCAACCTACTGAAAGAGGCTTCTATTATTCAGCCCTAGTTTCGGGAACTTACCCAGCTATAAAATTTCCCGCAAATTTTTTCTTATTATTCTTGTTCAATTATTTCTATTAATAAAGTTTTTCCCGGAAAAAGTATGTCCTCTATTTTGATAATTCCTTATATTCCCCTATAAATGCAAAGAGCTTTCTACAACACCTTCTCACATTAAGCAAACTAGGAATCGTTTAGCTGCTGGCCTTACTCATATACTTTCCAAACTGCAAACCCGTCCCCTCTCATAGTAAGGGGTAAGAACGAGGAATTTATGGAGGAGACAAGGGCAGAACCGTCTTTACTTTTGCCTGATGTGCGGAAGTATGGATGAGAGTATGGATCATGTGATGCATGAGTGTGAAGACTTGAGTGAGTTGAGAAATGATGTGTATGGAAAATGCAGGTTTGATGAGAGGTGGCTGGTGAATTTAATGAGCGATGAATGTTTAGCAAATAAAAATTTAGGACAATTACTCAGGTTTGGAAAGGAAACAAAGAAGAAGATTTTTGTGATTTGTGTTTTTCTTAAATAAAGCTTAAATAAATGTCTTCCCCCACATCCGTTAAACTTGTGCTTACAACTATAGTGGTCAGGTTTTTGCCACCTCTTTATATCACATTTGAAAGTCAGGTTTTCCTTCCCCTAAACTCTTTTTTTTACTTCTAGACACGATCCCTCACATCAAACTCTATCTCTTTCCTTCACCCTTCCTCCTTTCCTGAACAGCACCAAAATTTACTTCTTCACATTCAGACTTAAATTCTTCTATCTTGAACTTGAACTCTCTTCTTCCTTGAACCCTCTTCCTTTAACTCGACACAAGTTAAAAATAATTGAGGATAGTAAATATATCTTTAGTTCATTAAAGTTTTGACCAGGTCATACCAGTAAACTTTCCTCCTGCTTTGACCACAAACCTTGTTACAACACACGCTCAAACCAACAGCCCAACTAAAAAGTATTTTATTATCTGAAGATCCCTCCTAGCAAAGTTGATTGCCCATTTAGATCTAAAAATACCGTGCATAGCCCTTCATACTTACCTGTTTCTCAATTAAAATCATAATACAGAAATCTGACCTTAAGCACCATGTTTCTGCCCTCCAGAACAAAGACAGCCTGTTCTGTTGCTTCTTTTTATCTCTTATTCAACCAAACTTTGTCTAGTATCCGATGTCCCAAAAAACAACTTGCCTACCATATCTCCTACGCGAAATGGAATTTTCAATTTCAGTTTGGTGTCCTTACTTAAATGCAGTTGTTCCTTTGGGCCCAATTCAGCTTGCTGGCCATTCCATCTTGCTCACAATATATTTGAGAATAGGTGATTCGCGTCGCAGAGCCAGGGATCACTGATCCATTTCAATACAGCCACCGGAATGCCATCCAAGCGCAGAAAAACTCTGCTTTTATTTTATTTTTCGTGTTACTCCACACGTTTTCGCCTGTTACGGGCTATACCATCTTATAGACATCTTCTTTAAGAGATGGTAAGCTTAGTGAATGACTCGATTGTTCTATGCCTCGGTCAGGGGTGCTTTGCTGCCTTATTTTTCCAATCCAGGGAATGTTTCACTTTGCTTTGAAAGGTTTTGCTATCCGTTTCTTTTAATTTTTCCGGGATTTCCTTATTCACCTCCTCTCATGTTCTTCTCTTTTTTACCTTCACCTTTTTCTTACATGATGTTTCCTATATCTTGGCAGAGTGAGACTAAGACACTGTTCGTTACTTATCTTGACACTCCACACATCTCTCCAAACCTTTCCTCGACTCAGTTATAGTCAAAACCCATTTTCCAACAGGATAAACACCCGGGTTGGGATCTGATTTCATTGAAAATGTTCAGCTTGTTATCTGTCAGAACCACCCACATCTGCAGTGGCGACGTGGGCTAAAATTTCTGTACCAATAGGCATCTGAATGCAATGTTTTATAGTACAAAGAGAAAGAAACATTTAATTGCCACAAGATATGAACGCATTTAACTTGCACTTAGTGTTTAATATACTACAAGGAGGCCAAAGGTGTAAACCTATTTAAATAAAATTAAAAAAGTAAATTCTTTTTTATAATAAATAAAATTGAATATGTAAAATTTGAGCAGTGTAATTTTATTTTCATTTCAATACTGTAATAACTGGAAAAGGGAATATTTATAATATAATTCGCTTTCAATGAAGCGCCAATGACGCAGTAGGCTTTAGATTTATACAGTTAGGGAAGGAGGCATTAGCTAAATTTGTGAAACTAAATTTGTCGTGAACGGTTTTGGGAAGAAATAAGATTAAACTAAATATTTCATATATGACATCAGCTGTTGAAAAGCCCATCATTTCAAAATTTAATTTTACTTTAATTTCACTTTTATTTTCAATGTTGTAATAAATATTTAACAAAATATTTTTAATATAATTCTTTTTCAGTAATGTGCCAATGACGCAGTAGGTTTTATACTTTTACAGTTAGGGAAGGGGGCAGTACCCATACTCTTGTTTGTACTGATTTTTGTTCGTTTCAATCTTGATTCCAATATTTAATTAAAGTTTTATTCGTTTTAAGGTTTATTTGTTCATTTATGTTGGTTTTCTATGATTGTTTATTTAGTTTCTGTTCGTTTTGGGCTTCATTTATGCTACAGTAGTAAGATATTTTTGTTCATTTTAAGCGTGGTTTGGATATTCAATTTTAGCTGAAATCCTCTTAAGATTCATCTATTCTCTTATATTAGTACAACAAAAGAATAAAAACGAAAGCAATACGAAACCGGAAGAATGGAACAACAAGAACAATGCAAGAAGGGATAAGAAAACTAGAAACAATATTTTTTTTTTAAAGAAAACCAAAAACAATTGACCCCCCTTCCCCTCATGCACAAAAAATCAAGCGAAATGTATTCAAGCTACTCCAACCTCATCCAGGTAATAAGAGTCCACCCTAACACAGGTTAGATTTTAATTACTTTCAGTTTTATTGACGAGCAATTCTGGTTTTCCCCTTCTCTTCTTCACTTGATTAGTTGCAATTCCTTTTTTCTTATTGTTAGACGTTTCTGTTCTTTTCTGCTTTTTATCGACATTCAGCATGCCTCGTTTGACGCATCTAAAGATATTAGCGGTCTTTTTTTATCATTCCTTGTCCTTTTTCGTTGGCCGGCGTTTACCCCTCCCCCTGAAAAATAAACACGGCTGAAAATAGCCCTCCAAGGAAAATGCCCCCTGAAAAAATAAAGAAAATACCCACCCCCTGGAAAATATCACGCAGCTGGTTGTTCTCCATTCCCTTTGGACTTAAAAAAAAATGACTAGAACACTCAATTTCTCATCAAATGGGCACAGTCTAAAGTTCCTTTGACCTTGAGGTGGAGGTGCGGATAAGGAAGGGGCAATCCCCCCCCCTGTACGGAATATATTCTGCTCATTTTGGGGTTTAATGTTATTTCTACCTACAGAATAACAGCATAGACCAGAAATATACCCAGAAATCATAAGGGAGTTTGATGCGTTTTTAAAAGTTTTTTTTTTACCCCTTCCTCCCCCTCCGAAAAAAAAACTCTGCTGGTATATACCCTTTTGCTAGCTTTTAGTTGGAAAACTTTTCACGGAGGGGATTACCGGCATGATTTTAAAAACAATCAGACATCGTTTCAAAGACATCGTTCTTAGATTTTTTAACTATGCTGAATAAAATGGCCATCTCAAAATTTTGAAATGAAAGTAACCGAAATTTTTTGGGCTTAAAAAGGGCCATAGGACTTTTAACTTCCATTTGAATGGGCCCTCTCACAATATTCTGGGACCACTGGGTCGATACGATCACCCTGGGCAAAAAAAAATAGCCTTAACACGCATCCGTGAGTAGAATAGGTATAATGAATTTGCCAACGCCCCCGTACCAAACAGGTTTTTC
>NW_028298252.1:0-5334 GCF_049724085.1 Artemia sp. Qi Xiang Cuo
CCTTCGGGGTTGAGGTAGGGGGATTGGAACCCTTTGGGGGTTGGGGTAGGGGGATTGGAGCCCTTTGGGATTGGGGTAGTGGGATCTCACAACACTGTTCAAATGGAACTTGTGTATTATAACGACCACAGAGTTTCTCCATTAAATCCTCTTCTAGAATCTCTTCATAAATCATATTTTAAAATGTCTCTAACTGTTTCGCCGAAAATAATTCCCTAAAATAATAATTTGTTCTGAAAAGATATAATAAAGCCTTAAAAAAGTATTATAATGTGGGGCTCAGGAGTCTTTGGGGGTCCGGGGGCCCTTTGGGAGCCCGGTGGACCTTTGGGGACCGGGGGGTTTTGGGGGGTTCGGGAGGCCTTTTGGGTGCCTGGGGGGCCTTTGAGGATTGGGGAGGGCCTTTGGGGGTCCGGGGGACCTTTGGGGACTGGGGGAGGGCCTTTGGGGGTCTGGGGGACCCTTGAGGGTCGAATGGTCCTTTGGGAGCCCGGTGGACCTTTGGGGGGCCCGGGGAGGGCCTTTGGGGGCCCGGGGAGAGCCTTTGGGGGTGTGGGGACCCTTTGGGAGCTTGGGGGGACCCTTGAGGACCGGGGAGCTTCCTTCGGGGTTGAGGTAGGGGGATTGGAACCCTTTGGGGTTGGGGTAGGGGGATTGGAGCCCTTTGGGGTTGGGGTAGTGGGATCTCACAACACTGTTCAAATGGAAATTGTGTATTATAACGACCACAGAGTTTCACCATTAAATTCTCTTCTAAAATCTCTTCAAAAATCATATTTTATAATGTCTCTAACTGTTTCGTCGAAATAGTTCCATAAAATAGATAAACAGTTTCGCCAAAATTATCCCCAAACGGAATTTCAGCATGTTCCTTTTGTTTGGCATCCCTGCGCTGGCTTATTTCAATTATTTGGAAACCTTTTCGCGCGCTAAGATCAAAACATTTGCTCGGAAACGATTCTTCTGGAAGAACTCCAGACATTAATCAACTTTGTGTCGGAGACAATTCAAACGATCATGACATCATGTGTGATCTAACTGTTTCTCGGAAACATTTCTGTTCGAAATCCAAAGACATTAATTAACTTTACGTTATCTGTCAGACATTAATTAACTGTTTCCCGGGAACTCAGAACATTTGGCTCGAACAACAAATATTGGAAACACGCAATCTCTCGGAAACTCATATCATTTGCATGGAACAACAAATATTGGAAAAACGCGATCTGACTGTTTCCCGGGAACTCTTAACATTTGGCTCGAACAACAAATATTGGAAACACGCGATCTCCCGGAAACTCATAACATCTGCATTGAACAACAACAACAACATTGACCCCATTAACCACTTGTTCACCCTTATTACTCTATTGAGTGCTCAAAACAACAGCAAAAACATTGACCCCATTAACCACGTGTTCTCCCTAATGACTCTATCGAGTGCCCAATAACACACCAACAACATTGACCCCATTAAACATGTGTTCCCCCTAATGACTCTATAACGTGCCCAAAAAAAAAAAAACAACATTGACCCCATTAACCACGTGTTCTCCCTTATGACTCTATCGCGTGCCCAAAACAACAACAACAACATTGACCCCAGTAACCACGTTTTCTCCCTAATGACTCTATCGCGTGCTAAAAAAAACAACAATAACATTGACCCCATTAACCACGTGTTCTCCCTAATGACTCTATCGCGTGCCCAAAACCACAACAATAACATTGACCTCATTAACCACGTGTTCTCCCTAATGACTCTATAGTCCATGAAAGTGACAAAGTTCATGTTTTTCCATTCTCACTGACAAAATCCATAAAACCATCAAATAATCAACACACATAACCATCCATAAAAACAGACATAAATCGACCAACACACATAACCATCCATGAAAACAGACATAAATGTGACAAACTTCCTGTTTTTTCATTCTCACTGACAAAATCCATAAAACCATCAAATAAATCGACCTACACACATAACCATCCTTAAACTATGTAAAAAAAAAGTTATATGTGGCTGCAGGGGTGAAGGATAGCGCTGGTACCCCCCTCTCTACTTTCAATCTAAGCATTACTCGCTTTAAGATCTATTTATTGATTTATATTATTACTTGTTGCTATGATTGTTGATTTAATTTCTGTTCGTTTGGGGTTTCATTTATTTTTTAATAGTAATTTTTGGTCGTTTTGAGTTTGAATTTTAAAAAGTATTTGTATCTGCTGAGCTTAAGTTTGAAATGGCCTTTACTTTTCTTTGAAGAACTTATTTTTCAGAAAGTTTTTTTTTTAAATAATTTTTGTTCGTTTTTGATTGCAAAAATTTTCAAGTTTTTAAAAATCCTTATTTCATAATCAAACTTTAAAGAAAAATCAAATATTCATCGAAGTATCAAAACTGGTATCAAAGTAACAATATCAAAGTGAAAAAATGGGTTTTGTGGCAACCTCGGAGTTTTTATTATCTGATGTTTGAACTATTTGTAACAAAATGTAACAAAATTTGTAACAAAATCTCAAAATTTTAATCGGATGGGTTTGGGGAAAAAGGGCGGGGGGGGGGGGAGGGGTTTTTAATTAAGCTTCGGTCTCTTTTGACTCTTTAAAAGTGAACTAGAACTTTCTATTTTCAATCAAATGAGCCCTGTCTGAAGTTTATACGAGTATCCTTTCTATAAGAACCATATATATCCCCAGAGTATAACTTACAACGCCTGTCCCTTAGCCCTGGGGGGTTGTGTCGACCCCGGAGTTTTAATAGCTTTTGAACCTTAAAAAGGGCACTAGAACTCTCGATTTCTAATCGAATGAGCTCCCTTTAAAGTTTCTACGACGACCCCTTCCATGTGAAGTGCCTCTGTTGGAAAAAAATTAATAAATAATAAATAATAAAACATTGGAGCCGTATGGCCTTTAATATAGGCAACGCTATAGCGTTGCCTCTGATATATAGGGTATCGCAGTACATGCCAATGAGCTGGAACCCACGCAATAAGAGAAGTTTGGTTAATGCTAATGAAATAAAACAAAATAGGACGAAAATATAATAGTTTAGAAACACATTTCGGATATATATTTGAACATTAGGGGCGGGGGATAAAGCATAGCATATATTAAATACGCAACCTAACCTAGGTACCTTTTTCCCCCTAAGCCCCCAAAAAACAAAAGTTTAAGACAAACCACGGTCTGCAATCCAATTCTCTATTGAAAGAAACCCGTTTGACTAGTTTCTTAAGCATCTTCCCTATATAATATATCGCTTGGGTTCCGGGTTATTGACAAGTACCGACATTGCTTATATGCCCTTTCGAAAACCTACGCACAAATAATATTTTTGCTTAATTAAAACATCCTCTAAACGTTCCTTAAAATTTTCACTTTAATAGTCTTAGCGTTATTAGTTACAGTAATCGTAGTAGTAATATTAGTAGCATGTACATGGAGCCTTCTGGCTAGTTTGAAGTCCCCCACCCACAACTTATCCTGAAAGGCCTAACTCTTATTAATGGAAGCCGTTCTTGAGATATTTCAGTGTAACCCTTTTGAGAATGTGCATAATAATAGCCAATTTGATTCAGTTCAATATCCGCAAAATATTCCTTGACAGCTTCACCTTAATACCCTTAGCTTGCGTATTAGCAGTAGTAGAATTAGTAGCAGTATGCACATAGCACCTTTAATTTTCTTCAACACACCAAACTGTCCCTAGGATATTACTGATGCGCCCTTTGGAAACCTGTATACAGATGGCGTGATGTGATTCAGTTCACCTTCCGCGCTCCCCTGAAAATTTCACCTTTACACCGTTCATTACCGTTAGGTACAGGTGTAATGGTAGTCCCAGTAATAGTGTTAGTAGTAGTATTAATAGTAATAGCACTAGTGCTAGTAGCAGCAGTAGTATTAACATATTGCCTTTTGGTCAGCTGAAGATTCCTCTTATTAAGTTCTAGAAGTTTCAACTTAATACAATTAACTGTTGCTAGACCCTGGCATCGCCGATGAGGGAAGACCGGCGGCGGCGGGGCCAAAAATAGCGCGCCGCGCCGCCGGTAAGGTGTCGGCGGCGCGATCAATGTTGACCGCAAATATTAATGTTTTCATCAGTCTTTCTCAAATCAGAGCTTAAATCTGCAACAGTTTCGAGCCTATTCATGAGTTCAAAAATTCACAAGTCGCTGGTCTTCTTCGTTATTCATCAAGAGAAGTAGAAATCTGGTAGAAACGAAATGGCTGTGGCGTTTCAGAACCCTTGCATAATACGAGTAGTTGAAGTATCTATTAGCTGTGTATTGTTAACATAAATAATTATCAAAACTAGTAGTTTTTTTCATCGAGCATTACTGCAAACAAAACTTCATATAACGTATCACAAAATTGGTCATTTATCTCGGTAAAAACTTTGAATATAAGTTTGACCTTAAAAGCTTAATTTTTTCATAATGCCCTTTGCCTATATCTGTTTTGTCACCTTTAAAACAGTAGAAATGGGCGACTTTGATATTGATTGTTTTTTTTTTTGCTCTTTATGATTCCTAAAAAGCCTTCTTGTATTAAAACCTGGTTTTTAAGAAAAATTAAAAAAAATGCATTTAAAAAAAATTTTTTTTTTGGTTTCTTTATAGAATATATGTCATGTAGGCTAAGGCTGAACTGCTGCTTTTTTATTGCTTTTGGCTTCTCTTTTGAATATTATTCATTTTTTCTTTTGGGGATTTATTCCAAATTATTAACTGATAAATACCTAATATCAGTCAAATTATAAACTGCATCTAAAAGGAGTGAATTTATCAAATTGAAAAATACATGATGAACACTTTACATGAGAACACTTCAATTACAATGAAACAAAAATAACTTAATGGTTTATTCGGTATGAAGAAAAATGAAGTGCCAGCTATTTTCTTAGGTAAAAAATGAAAAACTCATCCGTTGTAAATAAAATTAAATGAAATAATATGCAGACTGAAGTAGCTCCAGGAAGATGTTGAGATTTTCATCCTAATTCCAAATGCTCACAAAAATTACCAAATTTAAGAAAGTCGCAACAATAAGTCACCTGCCTGTGGTCAGAATTCTCAAAGACTCCTCTTTGATCCCCACCCAGGCTCAAAGCTTCTGCTACGGTCATTTCCATGGAAATCTCCGAAGAGTTTCTTTTTAAAATAGCTTTGAAGCAAAGTTAGGGGTATTTAGCCATTTTTTGCTTTTCTTCCAAGCTTTGAAAAAAGTGTTATAATATTACGAATGTTACATTTGTTATTTTTGTGCATATTTTTGGTAATCATTTGAGTATAGTCCTTCTAATGAATTCTACGACGCCCC